>NC_092014.1:24384057-24684057 GCF_042242105.1 Pempheris klunzingeri | reverse complement strand
CTCCTGACTTACAAAAAGAAGTAAGTTCTCGTTTTTGGATTCTCTGGTCAGTTTGTGACATGCAGAGTCGCGGTGTAATAATGAAGAGCTGATAAAAACCTGTGTATTGCTGCTCCGTAGTTACATCCAGTCAATCACAGCGCCACTAACCCTCTTAATGTAGCCGCATTTACACTTTTCAGACTGTAAATTGATGTCAGATTCAGTTATGATCTCGTAGCTTAATTTGAGCTCACTTTAATGATTCCCTTTTGTTTGGGGGGGGGGCTAACAGCAGTACAGTATTTTAGAGGCTAATTTAGATTCAGTTGAATCACTTCAAGATGCCGCTGAGCTCACTGAAGAAAAGAATATCATGATGTTTTCAAACAGTTATATGTTGAATTTACAACATATGTATGAGACAATGTTGGCACTTCAATTTAAAGACAAACTTTCTGACATTTTTACAGCATCCCTTGATTCCCTCCAATCCTCCTACTTCACCGATGTCGTTTTTGAGCTGTTTAGCTTCTTTTTACTTGTGATAATACTACCAAAGTGTTGTGAAGTAGCTGAGAGGAGATGTAAAATACAAAACATGAGCAGTTTGATGATATTTCAAGGTAACAATTTCACGTGATATTCTAGATTGGTGGTTATTTCAAAGTGTAATATAAATTTAGAGAAGTGGTTCCTACTTCTAAGCGATCCATAACCGATCCTTCGTTACCTACATTCCAATTTCTGTGACATTAGTTAAATCGATTCAGTTGGCACACCTGATCGCCAGCCTTTATACTTTCACTGCGTTCCACTACACAGACCACATAAATCCTCGCTGATAGAGTGAACTTGTAGAAATAAAACTATTTTCTTCTGGTAATCATTGTCAAGCATCAGTTCATGTTCAACGAGCAGATGTAGAAAGGAGGAGCAGGAGGAGGAGGAGGAGGAGAGTGATGGAGAGGAGGTGAGGACAGAGGAGGATACAGACAAAGTGGGAACAAAGAAGTGGAACCATGTTTGATTCTGCGTTGAAAACTGGTCTGTAAACGACAGAGACTCTTCGTCTCACGTCAGGGTGTAGCTACAGTGTCACCCTACATCTCCATCAAACAATCTATATTTCATTGCTAACACATCTAACCCGCTAAGACTTTTTATTTTTTTCACTTGCTCTGGGCATGAAACACCGTCATTGATTAGAGGGGATTTGCAGCGAACCTGCCTGGCTCTATGCATTTGCTGGAAATGATCAGTCTCCTTAAGCTCCCAAACAATCTGGCAACCCAAGCATTTGAAAAGTGACAAGAGATTTAAGACTCTGAGAAACAGTCCTGATGTGTTGGTGTGAGTTAGTGTTACATTTGTTGGGACGGGTGGGCCATCTACATCACCCTCTTACGTTGGAGCAAACAACTGGTCGTGCTTTGTCTTTCTAGACGTTTCTGTGGAATAAGATACGTACATGAGACTACAAATGTAAGATGTGCTAACAAAGGCTGCTAACAACTGAAAATGGACAAAGAATTGAGTCACACCTTGAGGAAGGCATTAAAATTTCAATTTGCTATACACAGGAAGGAAAGGTTTGTTAAGTACCCATCCACTTCAAAGAACTGCACTAATAACTTCTTTTAATATCAGTGGATCAGATGACTATGTGTAATGTTAAAGATAACATTACACTTAAGCTGCAGTGACAAACAGAGGACTACCAAGCTTTGCAGTTTCCTTCAGCGCCGGAGTCTTTTAAAAGCCCCCTTTAAGCTCATCTCGTGGGTTTTCCAACCAAACTCTAATAAACCCACTGAACACTGCCTGCTCAGCAGCAAACAGACACAGTTAGAGACTAGATGGTGAACACAGCGGTCTCTGTAGCAGCTAAAGAGACAGATGGGTACTCCAGCTCCAAAGACATGCACGTTAGGTTAACTGGTGTCTCTAAATTGCCCATAGGTGAGAAGGTGAGCGTGAGTGGTTGATGACCAGTCCAGGGTGCACCCCGCCTCTCGC
The DNA here is from genome assembly GCF_042242105.1 of Pempheris klunzingeri. Taxonomy (NCBI): domain Eukaryota; kingdom Metazoa; phylum Chordata; class Actinopteri; order Acropomatiformes; family Pempheridae; genus Pempheris; species Pempheris klunzingeri. The sequence goes on along the minus strand of NC_092014.1, from coordinate 24,682,059 downwards.
CCAATGTCAGTTGGGATTGGCTCCAACTCCCCCGCGACCCTAAAGGACAAGCTGTATCGACAGTGGTGGAGATGCAGCTAAAAGAGTGAATATTGGACTCTGCTGTGTCTGCTGGATGCGTAAATAGGCAACTGTTCAATGATATTTAGGGGAGTTGCTGTTGCTGGGGCTGCTTGGTAGCTCTCAAGTCATGTTCTTGCTCGGAGCCTCTATAGTCTGGGCACCAGGCTGATGTGGGGCTTACTGAGAGACAGTCAGGGAAGCCGTTAACATGTTCGCTACCTCTATTGCACAAAACTAGAAACAAGCTGAAGACCTCGGAGAGAAGCCAAAGAGCTTGCTTGGAGTGCTTTTTTTTTTTTTTCCAGCTTCAGTACCTACTGCTACTGAATGAAATGGTGAACTGTCCTGAGAACAAAATACGAGGCGAAGTAAACCAGTAAAGGGAAAAACAGAAAAGAAGCAGGGGCTTTGGAGTGGAAACACAGCTGTGGCTTACTTCCTCTTTCAGCATTAATGTTAAATCAAAGGAAAATGCAAAGCACTGTCACTGTCACAAGGGTGAGTGGTTGCTGGAGTGACTGGTGGGTCTTCTGTCCACAGGTGATTGTGCATAATGAAATTCACCTGCCTCCCCTGTCTGGAAGAAGAGCTGATAGACCAGGCGGCTAGAGGTGAGAATATGGTTGCGGATCCACTTTAATTATTAGTTAGTTAATGAAACCAGGCCAGGACATAAACCTTCCACTAGGGGTTCTCCTATCAATGCAGACTGTGCTCATGAATAACAAGGTGAATCAGACAGAATCTGGTCAGACAGCAACTGGACACTGACGTAGTGTTACGAACACAGCTTTTTTTTTTTTTTTTCATGTATTTGTAATAAGGGGCAGTGTACTTGTGTGCAATGTGTTTAAGAACTTTCTGATTGCCAAATAGCAACATACAGACACACACACACACACACACACACACACACACACACACACACACACACACACACACTTAAGATGGAAGTGGAGGAGGGAGGGACTGATGGAAAGAGGGAGGACAATGAGTATATGAAGGGCCAGATACAAGTGTTATAACACTTTTAACACAACAACCTGAGACTAGTGTGGGGAAGTTGGTGGGCTGTAGGGTGAAAGAGGAAGGGTAAAGGAGAGAGAGAGAGAGAGACAGAGAGATCAACAGACTGATATTTAGAGAAAGAGAGAAATAGTGCAACAAAGATAAGTAAAGCAAGAGACCTCTTGAATCTGGGAGTATGGGAGAAAGGAGGAGGAAGGGTAGAAAAGGTAAAAAGACAAGGGGAGGAGGGGGAACTAGGGCAAGAAGACAGGAGTTCTGAAAGGGATGGAGAAGAAAAGGGTGAGACAGCAAAGAAGGAAAGGAGAATTCCGACAGAGGAGCAGTAGTGCCTTCAGGAGTACGGCTGTGGAACTCCATATCCTGGTCTGTAGATCGGCTTCCCTGTTGGCGACTGAGAATTGGGATAGGTTGGCCCGGCTGGGTAGCTGTAGCCACCGTAGCTATAGGAGGCTGGGTAGGGGGCAGGGCTGCTGTGGGGGTGGATGGGGGTGTATTGGCCGAACGCTGAGCCTGGGTGTGGGGCAGGGAAAGAGGGCTGGGTTGGGTAAGGGCAGGCGGGTGACGCCGGAGGCCCGAAAGCAGGCCTTGGGCCGGAGTAGCTCCCTGCTGGAGTGAAAGGTGATCCGGAACTTGGGTAAGGAGGGAACTGTGACGGGGGGTTGGCAGGGCCAGAGCTTGCTGCTGCCACAGGGGCAGGGTTGGGGGGGGACACGGGGTACGGGCTGTAGGGGAGGCCAGAGGAGCCCCCTGCAGAAGAGGAGGCCGGCTGCGAGGCGTTTTGGTAGCTGGACTGAGGTTTGGAGGTCGGCTGCTGCTGATTTGTTGTCGTTGCTGTTGTTGTCTGTTGATTCCATGGTGAGGGCGTGTTGGCGGGGTCCTGACTGATGCCTGTTGATGATGTCATGGCGGTAGGATTGCCCTCGCACCTCTGTCGTAGAATTTCCTGGAGTTTCTCTATCCGCACCCGTCTTTTGTGAGCGAGGGAGCGCAAGGAGAGGAAGCGGTCAAGGAAAGAGTCCAATGGCAGGGAGCCCTCCAGAAACTCATCTGCTAGAGCCTGCAGACAGAGACACACAACCAGTGACCGTGATTGCTTACTCCTGGGCAACACATACTACTGCAAGTACCAAACTCCTTCTCTAGACATCCCTCCAACCACAAAGTCCTCAGATTGATTACTGATTCTCTAATACACTAATTTTTGCTCGCTGTAGTGTCAATGCTCCACAAATCGCCATCGTCGTGGACATCTGGGTCAACTTTTTTTTCACCTTTATTGCTGAATCATGCATTAGGTAAAATAGAATTAAATGTTTGAATCAAGCATTCCCTCAGGAAGTGCACCAGGTTTTATGGCCAATTTTCACATAGTGGCCAAACTGTGCAATTACAACAATCGTCACGTGATGCCATTGGGCCCAAAAAGATTTTTTTCCATAGACTAACATTGTGAAGGAGACGCCTGCATGTCAGCAATTTTTTTGACCATCACAACCTCACTGACTCATTTCTCCATTAGAGTTTGATCCATTCTATACATTTGGAAAGTCTATAGGAGCCACGCGATTAAGTCATTTTATTCCCATTCAGGTTAACAAAGGGCTGACCGAAAGTTAGGCCCGAGACACCAGTGTGCACGCTCTATGGGCCCAACAATGCCCAAGTCTGACTAACATTCACGGGAATGAACAGGGCTGCATCCAGTTCTCTTTATACATTCATGGAGAGAAGAGAGAGCCGGCATAAGAGTTAAGCTAACCCACCTTGTTCCTACGGTTGCGCCTTGCTAATACGTTTGTGGGAAGGTCGAGTGGATGAAATGGGACTCGGGGCTGCCGAAACAACCAACAAATCAGAGACCGTTTGTGCCCAAATCTTTACAGAGACCTGGCTTCATCTAAATGTCCCCAATCAAACTACTGCCAGGTACCAGTCAAATAACATGACAGTCACATTACCTATTTGACTTATTACTATTCAGTGACCCAACGATTATAACATCTCTCTGGGACAGACAGACCATCTCCTCTTGTGCTGCTTTTGCCTTTTTAACAGCCATAAACGGATCAACGCTACATCAAACTTTAAAGATCACCTGAAGGGCAGACGCTTTAGTTCACAATCACCATGACAAAAGATAAAATAGTTGCTGCCTTCATAAGTTTTCAAAGTAAAATCCTGTCTGTGACTAATATAAACTGTTGTGCAGTGTTCTAGCATCTGATGAGCCTTTAAACTGAAATCTGTTTCTCAAACTGAACTTGGATTATATTTTATGTCTGAGTGACGTTCAACACGGCATCAGCGTCGACATATAATGTAGGATACTTAAGCAGCACAGTCGGGATGGTGCTACTGGTTTTTTGTTCTGAGTGTTCTGTGTTTAAAAGTATATTTTGATGTTGATTAAGATATTAAAATTCCTGTCTTTGATTTAAAAAGAATTCAATAGCGAGGGAAAGACTTCAGTTTAAATATCTGGAGCCATAAAAAATTTCAAACTCAAAACTAGGCTCCTGAGCTAAAAGAAGTTATAAACCATACAAGTGAATATGCAAAGCGTTACACATTTTAAGATGGTCATCAACGACCCTTCAGATTATAACTGAAGAGGAGAACATCCCCTTCCTTGCAAAATCATTTACACAAGGCAACAATTGTGGACCATATCAAATCACTGCATTACAAAGAGCTTTTAGTCAGGTAGAGTTTTATAGACAGAGATCAGGGTTCAGGGATTTAGAGATCAGGCTCCAAAATTAACACCCACCAAGCACCAAATGCAAGTTCATTTTCTGTTTGGCAAACAACCCTCAGGTTATCCACCACACAGGTGGACAAATGCTTGTGCCAAAACAGTCATGTAATAAACATAAACCATGCAGAGAGAGTCTAGCGCGTTCTCTTGTCATTTGTCGCACGCACGCACGCACGCACGCACGCACGCACGCACGCACGCACGCACGCACGCACGCACGCACGCACGCACGCACACACGCACACACGCACACACGCACACACGCACACACACACACACACACACACACACACACACACACACGGTACCGTTGTCACCGGCCTGCTGCTAGCTGATGCTAGTTAAATAGCTAATATATGGTGATATTTGGCGTCTTGGTTGCAGGCGGCATTGAGCTTCGGCAGCAAAGCGGTGTTAAGGTAGTCAGTGGTTGACAGGAGAGTCTTGGTATAAAGGACAAAGTCCACATGAAACGCTACCATATAAACATCTGTGAGACACCTGCAATCACCTACGTGTCAGCAAGACGGTCACTAAATGGTAGAAACACAAATATGCTTCGTTGGTATTCAGGTTATGGAAAGCTGAAGCACTACTGAATGTGAACCTGTGATTGTATTTAATATCATAATACAAACAAAAGTGTCCATTTTAATGGTTGTAAATGGGCTAAATATTCAAACTCGCTGCTTTGTTGAGCAACTTCTACTTCCAGCATTAAATCAATCCTTCCTGTCCAGAAGGCCCCGACTCATTTGTGGTTCTAATTGGTCCTTTAGTGCCGCCGTCAGTGCACTGGAAATATACTGTAGATAATGCTTATACGAAGCAGCGCTCACACCCAATGAGCCTCTTTTTATTTATACAGTTGTAACCACAGCAAAATTATTTCAGCACCTTTAGGTCAAATGCAAACAACCTTTAAGAATACATTCTACATTGTGCGAGTGTGTGTATCTTTGTCTGATGTTGAATTCTGACCTCTGACTCTGACTCAGTTTTGCCGCCCTCTGTCTGTAGTCTGGAGAACAACGCCTCTGGAGACACCTGACCCACCATCCCATCTGAGGAAGGAAACGCACATGGTAAGAGCATACAGTAGGAGACACACAGAGACACAGCGAGAGATAAAAATACACCCAAGCAGAGCACAGGAGAAACCGGTTCTGTTCGTTCGGGCGGCTCGCTCAAAGACAGCTGTGTGCAGTGACATTGTTATGATGGTGAATGAGTGTGTCTGGAGACAGAGAAGTGCACAAAGAGCTGAAATAGTCTACGCCCACACCATGCCATTCCCATTCAGTTATAAAAACACCTCCCTCCCCAATTTAGGTTGGAATAAAAGCAAATACTTAGCTTTCCAGAGGTCACACCTGACTCCAGGAGGAGAGAAAAATATATTCCTCTAAATGTTGGACACAGAAGTACACAAACAGCAGTTGAAGGTCTTGTTTATGCTCTCCTGCTCTGTCTGACTTTGCTGCGGTGACATAGTAGATTGTGGGCAGCGTGCTGTGACATCACTGTGCCCACAGTTGACCTGACCTCACCCAACCACCTCAGTCCACTACTAATGACGACTTCATTTTTCAGGTTATCTATTCCTTCATTTTACATTCCCAGACATCTTCTCCTCTATTACTTGACTAAAAAATATTGACGCATCACGTCTCAGCTCACATCGCATTATACCTAACCACACAGCCAGTCAGCGTGTAATAAAGCAAAAAAGAACTAGTTCTCCCCTGAATTTCCTTGGTTGATTTGACACGTGTGGGACTTAAATAGCAGATTTATTCTATTATGAAAGCAGTTAAAATTGGCTGTCAGGTTAGTTACAGCGACCCTCCTGCTCTCCCTCTATAGCTCTCCTACCTCTTAAGGAGCTATGTTGCCTGTAGGTTTCTCTGACGGCCTCTAGCTGGGAATATCTCTCCACCAGGACCTCCTTCTGTGACTCCAGACGAGGCTTCATGTCTAAGTTTTGCTCAGCCAGGCTGCGATTTGACGCCAGTGCCATCTCCCTCTCCAGCTGGATGTTCTGGATCTGGAGGGGAAAGAGAGAGAGAGACATCAAAAGGAAATTTGTGGATGCCACTAAATATGGAGGAACTTTTTCTTTTCTTTTTTTTTTTTTACAGTGCAAATCTCATTCTCTGGGATGTAGGGCCAAACAAACCCCAAACCTCAATACTCAAATATGTCAGTATCACCAGTTATCACAATCTGTAAGAGCTGAAAGCTGACATCTGCTAAGACAGTTCCTGATTTAAATTTGATTTTTCTTTTTTGTTCTTGAACACTTTCTTTAGCGTCTTTTGTTCACCTGAAAAAATTAGGGTTTTAAAGAAATATATGCTGGAAAAAGAGATTTAAAATAGTTTAAAAATAGCTTTGACAAAAAGTATCTTTTTATATACTGGGACCAAATTTCGTATTATACTGCTACTATCAACAAATTTCAAATGATATCAAATGATAATGCTTTCATATTTACACTTAGCTTAGCATGTGGTATACTGAAACTTTCATTCATATATTTTCTTTTTATGTTTGTGAATCCACTTATTAATGCACGTCATAGATACAATGTTGTGTCTCCCTAACAACATTTAGTTGGGCTACTTAAGTAAATCCCCTCAAGCAAAAGTAGGCTGTCTACTAACTTAACTGATTAGACTGCAAAAGGACTAAAACATCCTATTAAAAACAAGCCTACTAGCCCACATTAAGCATTTGAAAACAGATATAGCCTTCTTCACTGATATAGCCTACCTCACATGTGTGGTTCAGACTCTACTAGTCTGATGCACAGCTGACGCATCATATTGTCAATATGATGTGCAGCCTCTGAAACACTTCTGGATCCTAATGGATTTGTTGCTGTTGCTGGAAGGCTCCATAGCACACCTGTGATATTTATCTGCATTTATTCCCCAAACCGACCTGTCTGGTCACCTGCTGATCCGATATATATGATTTCCCTTTTATTGGACATTGGACAGACTGTACATCAGCTTCATAGCTTTCAAAACATTTCCCCTGGGCTTAGTCCTGATTCACTTCAGATGGAAATGAATCAACGACTCTTTTGATAATATATCAATTGATTATTAAAAAAAACAAACGTTAGTTGCATTGGCTGCCTTTCATTGCGGACCTTCTCACTGATTTGTGGTGTGGTTGTCTTGGAAGTCAGAGATTATGCAAGTTTGGACTATGAATGCTATGTCTACTTCTGATCCAGTTCCAACGACTGATACTTTTTTTCTTGTAGTGCTTCTGTTCAATCAGCAGCACTGCTGCAGAATTAGGAGTGCTGCTGCTAAAATCCTCCCAGTCCTCATTCCTCAAAGGGCATTTACTTAGCATAGCAAGTGGCGGAAAAGTGATGGTGAGTGCAGTGCGAGTTGTCAGTCAGACACTAAATTCACAGCATAAGTTATTAAACCCTGCTGCTTCCAAAGACCAAGAAAAGTCTTGTTGTTTCCCAAACTGCTAGAAAAAGTTACTCACAAAACTAAATGCAGTGTTAGGGTTAGTGTTAGGTTATAATGGAATTACAGCACTTCAGTAGATAGAAACAGCACTGAACCAAGTTGTCATCTGTGAGAGATCAGTAACTTTTTAGTTAATGTTTGTCCAAACACCCTCTTGTGTTCGGTTTACAGCTGGCGCTTGTTCAGTCACTTCCTTGCATGCAAATTTTGTCTGCTCCGTGATGCGCAGCACCTTCTTCAAATCGAATAAAAGTGAAATACAAGTCAGCTGACCTCTCGATTAAGCAAAAAAAAAAAAAAAATACATATCCACCTAAATCACAGGCAATGACTGTAGCCTACGTTTAGCTGGACACAGACTGCTTCAGCCTCTGCACAGTCAACAGTGCAGCTATATGGATGGACACTGGGATGCTTGTGTGTGTCTCATAATGTAACATAAGTACTTTTACCAGTAGTAAATTGAAAGAGCCCACTAAACCTGAAAGACTTCAGAGAGCAGCATGAGATGCCTTTGTCATTTTGAGCAGAGTTATGGGAAAGAATGCGAGGAGGAAGGGCTTCACACTTTCAAATTCAAATTGATGAGAACTACCGACTTCATTAAGGGCTTTGCACAGTTGACCACCAACATTTCGTCAGGTGTCCGTGAAGAAGGAAAGCATTCTTTACTCACTTCCCCTCACCCAGACTGTCCATTCAGTTTGGGTGGTTTTGTGTCATTTGGTTTGACCTACAGTAAAAGGCTCCACCAAGCAAGCAATGTGCAAGATTTGGAAGCAGAACGACTAGGAAGGTAGTGGTTTTGTGAACACAACATTTGACCATGGCTAAGGTTTGGGTGCATGCCGGTGAGTGAAAGGCCAAACCCAGATTGACTTAAATTTTGGATTAAGCTTTGTCCTTTTAGCATTTGGCTTTACTAGACAAATGTTTTTCCACTGCACTGTCCATCACTTTTGTATTTTATTTTATTTGCTAGGGGGCTATGCACCAAAAATGTCCCATACACAGCAACATACAAGCACAATGCAGCATCTCTATAGATACAGACACCAACACACATTTCTAATGGGTCATAAGTGTTGATTGAGAGGGATTATTTCAGTATGAATCAGCATGGAATGGTGTTTTTATTTGACAATCCTACTCATTCTACTTTCATGGGCTTCTATATCAAATCCCTAACTTTTCATTAAACCCTTTTATCTGAGAGCTCAGCCCGTCCGGAAGCCAGAAAATGGTGCCTTTCAGAGAGCTAAATGGAAAGTTATGCAAAAATGTTTTACCTCGTCAGACTCCAGAGCCATAGACTCCACCCTCTCCGGGTTGTCCAGGAGCTCCTGTAGCTCTGATTGGCTCAGGTCTTGGAGCTTCTCCATGTGATTTGCCAGGATGGCTGTCCGCCACAGAGGAAACCAGGAAATAACAGTTTAAAACAATGTTTGGGAAGAGAAAGTGGACAGTCAGAGGCCTGGTTTCTCTATTATGACGTTACTAACCTTTGGTGGATCACCAAGTAACTGACTTGTCAAGACATTGCTAACAAATGACAACAAAACAAACCATGTCACCCGCAGCCACTCTCTTAATAAAACAGCCACTATTTCAGTGGAATATGGCAAATGTGGGCATTTAATTATCAATACAAGCAGAGTGTAATATTATGTTCACAGCTGGCTAACAGCTAGCTAGCACGTTAAAGTCATAATATAGTACCATGTCGGGGTGAGTGACAGTAGGCCACAAAACAAAACAAGCTGCACAGGCGGACATACGTGACAGTGAAGCAAGAAACCCGGTGAAAACGAACTGGTACTTACACGATGCTAGCAAACCAAATTCAGGCTGACACTGACTGGTGGTGACATCCAACACCGGTCTATTTATTTCAACTGGCAGGTGACGTGACACGTCCTCAGGATCTCCGACCTGCCCTGACGGAATTCAGCGCAACGGAAAGCAACCGATTGGTTTTCGACGCACTTTTGCCGTCAAGCTAGGTGGCTACTCGCTAGCTACGACGTCCAATCGCACCTGAAGGTTCCGCGTTAAACAATCAGATGACAACAACAGTCGGTATGATCGCAATGTCAGGCACTTAGCCACCATCAACTTCGAGGGAAGCCCAGCGACTTGGCGATCAAAAACGGAGCACCGAATGACTCCGCTCGGACCTGACGAGCGATGCCAAACGCCTCTGTGTTCCGGCAATACTTATTAGCATGAACAGACAGCCACGGTCGACTAAATATGTTTCAAATTGACTCAATTTTCGCTTAAAGTTTCACTCCTCTCTGACAGAAACGACCGCCATTTTAGGAACCATCCACGTCCCACGGTTTGCGGGGGTGGAGGTGCTCGCACGAAACTAAAAACGGTCTAAGACGATACTTTCAACTGCGACGGTCTCCTGACTAATGGCTACAAACGTGTGGAATATTCAGTATTTGCCGACATACTCGGGTGTAATTATTTCAGCTGAGCTCCTTATCGCTGCTGTGTCCCCCACATCGCGGGATAATGGTGCGGTCCTGTGCTCAGCTGATATAAGGGGAACCCCTATGTGACGGCTATGTTCCATCTACCGCTGCCTGTCACAGCGCGTCCCCAGCACTTCTGCAGAGAAACAGAGAAATCTGTCCTCATCTGCTGCTGGAGGAGCTGCACGCCTCTGCTTTGCTGAATCACAAGAACACCCAGTCACAGCTGTAGAAATTAAAGGATGTGAGGAGTAAGCTTACATAGAAAAACAATAGACTGGGAATTGGTTCATCTATTAGTTTAGATTGTCCATGGGAGGCTGGATTGATTAAAACTACACTTGTAGAGTTTTTGGCAAGTACCGTTCTGATTAAGATACCGTAAAGATAAAATGCTAGCGTACATTATTCCTGTTGCCACTGAGAGGCTGTGGTTTCCTGATGTGATACTGAGAGACTAGTGTGCTGTGTCTTTGTTCTGAGCATCCTGTATGGGTGCCCATGTTGGAACATACAGCTGTAAAAGCACTGCTGGACTGTTTGGCACACAGCATCAGTGTCTGATTCAAAGCAGAGCTCATCAATGACACACCTGTGGACAGTGTCTTCATTTTGGCACTCGTTTGACTGTAAAGACACCAAGAAATCACTATAGTTCAATGAAAACAATGTTAAGCTTAAGTGATCACTACATCAATGCATTTGGTGTCTTAGACAGTTGCCAAGCCATTCATCTGAACAGCTGATGCAGGACAAGCTGCTCTTTGGTTGGCCGTGAACACGTAACACAGCGAGTTGCTAAATTGACATGAGTAAAACAGATGCCCATGTAAGTGCACTCGACCGTATTTATTTCATTTATGGTTTTTGATTTGTTATAAAATAATACACATAAAACATCACACTTAAAAACACAAAAATATGTATATGTTGTGTGCACAGTATGCGCCATGGGGGTAACCAGTAGTGACTGTGAATAAAAGGCTCAGGTAGATCAAAAGATCAAGTAACTGCGATGGTTATATCAATATGCACAGTTGTTTGAATATTTACAATGATGCACTTTTGTTATTTTCTCCCATGTCTATATTTCCCCACCTGAAAATGTTTAACACTTTTACAGACATGTTTTACATGCAAGTATAGATTAGTACAGGCCAAATATATTTCTGGTTTTGTTTTTTCTTTCATCAAAATCCATTTCTTCTGCTGAAATAATTTGGATGACGATCTGGGTTCAAAGGTGTAAACAGCACATCACCGTGTCTGCTGCGGCTCAGAGGTAGAGAGGATCGTCCATCATTCAGAAGATTGCTTGCTCCTCCAGTCCAGATGTTGAGGTGTCCTTAGGCAAGACAGTGAACTTGGGGTGTGTGAGAATTAGTAGTTGCCTCCTAATGGCAGATAGGCAGCCTCCAATCAATGTATGAGTGGTGCGCCAATGAGTGAATGTGAATGTATCAAAACAACTATCTATTCAAGTACAGTCCATTTACCATTTTAACGTAACACAAAGTTATTTGCTTGCCTGTGATTGATATTAGATAAAATCAAAATAAGTTATATGGGGCAACAGTGATATTTTGGACATTACCATATATCATAGAAAGACTACCTAAATAACGATCTCTTATATATTTCTTATTTTCATTTCTTTGTGTGAGACACTGATTGACTGATTGACGTGTGCAAAATATGTATGTATTACACATATACAGTTGTCTGCAATAAGCTGATAATGGTAGCAGCCACGCTCTAATATTAGTGATGATACAAAAATAACATTATTTTCATGCATTCTGTCACTTATGGCAACTAACCAGGCAACCAGGATAGGCTGTATTTCCTTTATCCATTTTTTTCAAAGTTAGTTTGATTGTTGGTGGGTTTATTTCTTAAAATATATATCTGATTTCATCACATATTTATTGACTATTCAGTTATGTGTATTATATACACTATGATGTAGGGACTTTTTTTTATTTATTTGAAAACTCACAATTTCACCAAATCCACAAAAAAGCTACAGGATCAAGACTTTAAAAAATACGTTAGGAAATGATTCTACTGCTCATAGGGAGTAGTTTAGCCACATATATGCATGTGTGTTTCCTCTCTCTCTCTGTCTGTGGTGTGTGTTAGTCTGTTTTGAGTGCTTTGAGGGCGGAGACAGACAGGAGGCTGTGCAGAACCACCGCTCCAGTGTCGTAGAGCAGCAGCAGCAGTGTCACACTCCAACAATAGGCCTGCAGGAGACAAGAAAACACATCATACACTCATCTGCACAGAAGTAACAACAATAATCTACACCATCTATGCTGAATGCTCTAATGAGACAAGCTCAGGACAGGACTTTCCTTATCTTGTATGTCAGGAATCGAGGGCGAGGCCGCAACCTTCTACAGTAGCATTTGTCTCACCTTATCGTTATTACCGTTATTACATCTCATCCGTCTCTCCATCCTGCATAAACTCCACCATTCAGCTTATCTCTAAATCTTATTATGTGTTTTTTTCATTTTACTTTCACTTTGTTATTTAAGAACAGTTGGATTAAAGCAACATACTGACCACCAGGACTTTCCCAGGACACACAAAAGGTCTGTAGGAGCCATGAAACTCGTGCACACACACGCCTTCGTTGTGTACAGTGCTGAGTCTGTAGCAGTAGAGGCAGAAGGCCAGTATTGCCCCCAGCAGGCCAACCACATTACTGCATGCACAACCTCGAAGCTGTGGGGGGGGGGGGCAGTCAAGATCCATCACTGAGCACTTTGAAACACCCAGTACACTGATTATATCGTTGTAAATTCAGGAAGAGCTTTTGTGATTTTACTGTAAATGTTTTATATAATACAAAGTACATTATTATTCATATTATTCTTTTTTTTATCATTACAGTAAAGTCATATTACAATGATTCTGAAAAGGCTAAAACTGACTATGAATATTATCTTATGAAATGGTTGTAATATTGTATGAGTTTGTATTCTTCAGTTGTACAATATTACACTTGAGTTTACAGGTTTTATCATTAAAAATATATATATTTACAGTAACGCGTTGCCCAAAGAAGTTTACAGACTAATTGTTTTCTCTTTTTGCATCATCTGTGTTTTCTAGGATGTTTTAGATGCTGGTTAGATCAAAATCTCCCATGAGCTTATCACATGAACCTACCAGGAGTCTGTTGGGGTTCCTCTCATTGGCCATGGTGAATGATCCTCCTGCCACGATCTGCAAAACACACACACACACACACACACACACACACAGTATTGAACTTTGTATTTCATCATAAGTTCTTTGTTTACATTATATAACTTCATCTAGTTGATACTAAAATATAATTTCCATGCATGAATGGATTTGGATTTTCTGCTTTAAGGCAGAGATGAACATTGTGAATCACATTTTTAGATTCAAATAATTTTATCAAGTTCAAGATCGGTAGTCAGTGACTCTCTTCTTCAAAAAGCAGCATACTGTAATACAGTATGTGTCCATATGTACATCGGAAATGTTATTGGCGGCTTTAATCTGCCGTCCTGTTCATACAGACTGCAACACGATCTCTTCTTAAAAGAGAGGCCAAAAGGCCTTTCAATGTGAATGCTGACGAGACTGATTTTAAAAAACTGTGAATGTATCCTTAAAGCTAAGCAGTTCAAACGCCACCTTGGTAAAGATTTGGTTAGGTTTAGGCAACTAAAACGAACTTGGTTAAGATCATCCTTGGCATAAATCCATCATTCTCTCCTAGTAAGGTCAGTCTGGTGCTGGTTGAACTGCTTTATTTAGTACAGTAGTAGGACTTAAGGTTAATAATTATTTCACTCAACCTCTTTAGAATCCCTCTAACCATTACACAACGGCAGGCATGTGTGTGGCATCCGCAGTCTAATTTTGGACACATACTCTGGTACTTTATCCGTTATTCTTTTGTGCTTGCTGTGCAATCTGTGCAGCTGTTTCATATTCCTGGTAAAATCAATCTACGTCTACGTCTTGACCGTTTCCTCATAAATCCTGTCATGTCAGCAGGATTATTGGGGGTAGTATTTATCACACAAGCTGGCAGACAATTGCTTTTCACGTTACAATAGTGCCACTGTTATGCACATTTTCAGATCTCGCTGCTGTATTTCAATTAGCTGTTTGTTGCCAGTAGTTAACACTTTACATATAAGGAGCTGAGCTGACAGTTGAATGTTGTTGGGGTGATGAGTTACAAAAGTAACGTATTAAAGTAATATATTAGTTCAAGCAGTAAAGTAAAGTAATATTAATATACTACTACTTATTTATACTTATACTACTTGTTGACTATTGGCCTCATGCCTTGTGTGTATTTAGCCAATGGTTTGGCTTCATTCAGTATGCGGATCGTTAGAGAAAACATTGTGTTTTTGGGAAACCTTTACCGTTTCCCTGTCATTCAGTCGGCTATTCCACGCTCTCTTGTCAGCTGTTATCACAGCACACAGATGACAGGAAATAAACGCTCAAACAAACAGCCAATAAGCTCAATTAAGTCGTTAAATCCATTCCTGTATAATAGCAGCTTAGTTAAACCTCTAAAAGTCTATGCACACCTTGTGTAAAAAAAATATAAATGGTAAACTGTCCTTTTTTTCTATTTGTAGAGCAGATCTCTGTGGCGCATATGCACCACTGCTCTCACGCCTGGTATAGCCAGGAAGCGTAGTAGTGTTACAGCAGACGTTCTGTGAATAATCTTCATACGTTACACGTTCAATGTAGCCTGTCTGGAGTTTAACACCTGCTTTGGGCTGCATTCCCAAACAGCCAGACTCTGAAAAGACCAGACCCTGGTGCCACGGTGCTCGTAACGAGCCTCACCATCTGTAATGTAAAGTCCTGCCACTTTTTTACCTTGACATGCCGTGCACATATCTAATGCAGTATGACGTGTGCAGAATATCACCACCTTGTGGTGGGAAATCAGGACAAAGAGCTCTTCTAGCGGTAACTGAGGAGATAACAAAGCCAGAACTCCAGCTAGCTAACGTTAATATTCTTTGATGACATGACCACCAAAAGCCAACAAAATGGAGGAATGTGGGAGATGTGGTAAACCCCAGCACTATGACGAGAAAAAAACGCCCTACATGGAGAAGTACGAGCGATAAATGTCACAAAAAGGGATATTGGGAATGAGCAGGAGATTAGTCCAGAAGACTGGACTGTTAGTCTAACCATAAACTGAACCAAGTAGTGAAAAAGGAAAAGTAGGTTCTGCCAACTAGCCGGGTCAAAGGTGTTTACATCACTGGATGCAGCAAGTGGGTTCTACCAGACCACCCCTGCATGAGCTTAACAGGAGACTCACTGCTTTTATCACCCCCTTTGGGAGGTATGCCTTTGGCCATCTTCCATTTGGGATATCAAGCACTTCAAAATTTTTCCAGAGGAAAATGACAGAAACCTTGACAGGACTTAAGGATACAGAGGTCAGCATGGATGATACTCTGGTAAATGAAAAAACGATGGAAATCCACAACTGGTGCCAAGCAGAAGAGGGGAGGGTACTTTTACATATTTACATGTAAGTTCAAACAGAAACAGGTCCACTTCCTTGGTCACATCATCAATGAGACAGGCATCAGGCCTGACCCAGACAAAGTGACCCTGCCCTACGATGTGACAGAGTTCATAAGCTTCCTGGGGATGGTGAATTATTTGGCCAAGTATGTTGCCATTACATGTTGCCAATAGTAATATTGTAAAATAACTTATTACTCTCAATTGACGGTAACTATTCTGTCCTTCTTTTGCACTATTCTGTATTTTGCACTTTCCGTTGTTTGCACTGTCCATGAGAGCTTCTCATTTCAATTTCGTTGTGCTTCTTGCACAATGACAATAAAAGAATTCTGATTCTGATTCTGAACTAGTAAAAAGTAATTTATTACATTTTGAAAGTAACTTACCCAACACGGTTGCTTGCCAGTAAGGGGAGCTCTAAAGCAAACAGTCTTTGATTGGGTCAGTGACCCCGATGATTCAGTACACTCAGTTCTGTTTGAGGATTGAGTGATAAAGTGCTGCCATATATTTGACCCTTTTCCCTCCATTTCACCAAAAACTCTTAGCAGAGTGCCTTTTTAAAATTTTGCTGATCACTTCATCAGATTTATACATTTCTTTAGAAGATTACAGTTGAAACTGATGGAACTATATATACTATATAATAGTCAGACTAAGAATAAAAAGAAGATAAGAGTAAGAGGTACATACTAAAATTCCTATGACAAGTGGCAATATGAAGATTTTTGGCAGAGCTTGGTCAGCGTAAGCAAGGGGGACTGACAGCAGTATCTGGAACAGCCCAAACAGGATGGTCACCACCTACAAAGACACAGAGATTTTGAATTACGCTCCACTGAATAATCATTTATGGGGAGGTAGACTTCAAATAAAAGTTGACTCCTCTCAGTGTCCTGATCTTACCGCAGCACTTTCAGGGTCAAACCAGGTGGTGAGGCGTTGTAACCTGGGTCCAACTGCTGGCTCCACCTCCTGAGAGGACATCCTACCGCAGAAAAGACACTGAAGTCAGATAAAACAGGAGAACTGATCTGAGGTGCTTTGCACAAACTATTGCACAAACAAGAAACCAATAAAATACAGCTACGTACTTGCTGGTAGTCGCATTTTAAAACATAAACAGCTACTTCAAAAGTATTTACGGTGCTTATTGGTCTTATACTTCCCAAGCTCTTGCAACATCAAATATTTATAGCGTTTTAATAGGAGGAGATTGTGGAATGTCATGACATAGAATAGTTGCTGCTGCTGCCCAGCAGTATGGATGATGTATGATGGATCCTGTGTTGTGTCTCTATAGATATTCTTCTGTAAACAGTACAGTTGCTTGCACAAGGCTTTAAAACAGTACACAGTTCCCTATACATATACTACCGTTCAAAAGTTTGGGGTCACCCAAACAATTTTGTGTTTTCCATGAAAAGTCATACTTTTCATATATTTTTATTTATAATAGAAAATATAGTCAAGACATTGACTAGGTTAGAAATAATGATTATTATTTGAAATAATAATTTTCTCCAAACTTTGCTTTCGTCAAAGAATGCTCCATTTGCAGCAATTACAGCATTGCAGACCTTTGGCATTCTAGCTGTTAATTTGTTGAGGTAATCTGGAGAAATTTCACCCCACGCTTCCAGAAGCCCCTCCCACAAGTTGGATTGGCTTGATGGGCACTTCTTGCGTACCATACGGTCAAGCTGCTCCCACAACAGCTCAATGGGGTTGAGATCTGGGGACTGCGCTGGCCACTCCATTACAGATAGAATACCAGCTGCCTGCTTCTTCCCTAAATAGTTCTTGCATAATTTGGAGGTGTGCTTTGGGTCATTGTCCTGTTGTATAATGGCCATTTTGAGAGTTTAATCGAACCCACAAATGTGATGCTCCAGATACTCAACTAGCTCAAAGGAAGGTCAGTTTTATAGCTTCTCTAACCAGCCAAACTGTTTTCAGGTGTGCTAACATAATTGCACAAGGGTTTTCTAATCATCCTTTAGCCTTCTAACGCAATTAGCAAACACAATGTACCATTAGAGCACTGGAGTGATGGTTGCTGGAAATGGGCCTCTATACACCTATGTAGATATTGCATTAAAAACCAGACATTTGCAGCTAGAATAGTCATTTGCCACATTAACAATGTATAGAGTGTATTTCTGATTAGTTTAATGTTATCTTCATTGAAAAAACAGTGCTTTTCTCTCAAAAATAAGGAAATTTCTAAGTGACCCCAAACTTTTGAACGGTAGTGTATGTGTTCCCTCTGATTTTCCCGACATTACAACACGTGGGATTGATAAAATGAAAAGGTTCATCAAAACTAGTTACTAGGGATCAATCTTTTCTAGGGAAGGAAGACTTGAACTGCATACCATGGTCAGAGAAAAAGAGAGGCAGACTGTACGAGAAGAGAAAAGACGTTAATAGACCCAAAGAACAACAGAGACAGACCACATGATCATGAGGCACTCTGCGGAGGGCAAAGGACAGTGGGAAACCAGTATAACTGGGTGGCATGTGTGCTGTATTTGTGCAAGTGTGTGGAAAGAGTTGAGAAATAGAGAACAAAATGAGGTAGTGAAAGAGAGAAAAAAAAGGAAGAGAGAGAGTGTGTGTTAGCATGTTAGTTCATCAAAACCACATGTCAGAATCCTCTTAGGAAAGACAGGAATGCTGCAGGATGAGAAGCAGATGTGGTAAGAGGAGGGCAGGGAGAGAAAGAAAGAAAGAAAAGAGTGGAGACCGGGGGTGTGTGGATGGGGGCCAAGTAGATGATGAAATCAGCTTACAAGTGGGCGGAATTTTGTCTACTACCACTGTAGAAACAAAGTCGCTTATCTTTCTTCATGTACATATTTGCCCGTTCACTGGTTCACTTGATGTAACTTCACGTAACCACACAGTTATTACTGCGGGCAAAATAAATGGCAATTTACTTGGGATTTACAAGTGGATCTCCCCGTCCTTCACACACATGACCAGCAACATGTTTATCTTCTTAAGTGAGTGTGTCCATACAAGGCAAGAAGGGGAACACAAGGAAAAACCTTTTTGTGTCACAAAGCAGCAGGATTGGCGAGAGCATAAGGAAAAAGAAAGGGCGCAGACAGCTATAGACAGGATGTGTGCTGATACAGACAGAGCGCACACTGACACAGAGTGCATTCATTTATAGACGTTGAGCTTATGAAGCATGATAGACAGCTAACAGACGAGAGTGCATATTGCAGCGTATACTGTAGGTCTCTAGTGCATATGGGTACAGGCAAGGTGCATGCTGGTACAGATGATGGTATACTGTAACACCTTAGGTAGTAGAGAGAGCTGCATTAGGGGTACAGGGCTCACGTGGGCCCATCCAACCTGCATCACTTTTGCTTTTTTCTGACTGTCACTGACCACAGAGACACCACATATTCAGGCTGATGTGGCCATTTGTGACACCATATAATCTTCTCCTCTGGTGATGATGTAAACATGATGATTTGAAGATGGAAGCTTCCTCTTTAACTTCATAGCCAGTGTTCAGCTCAGATGTACCACACAAAAAAAAAACAATAGAAAACGTGACACTAACCCACTTATGGACTCCACGGAACCACTTATTGTCTTCTGGTCAGCTTTCTAGCATTGAAATAATCCAAACAGTGTCAAACGAAGCAGCACGTTACTTACATGGACTGAAAGGTGTTTGCCGGAGCAGAGATGCCTCAGATGACCCTGGATGATACCAGCAGGGTTTGGATGTCACACCGAGGAAACAGTGTTGCCTAATTGTCTTTCAGATGAACTTATAACGGTGAAAAATCCAACAAAATGACTTCTGGGAATGCAAGAAACTAGACAAGGAAGGGAAGGAGGAGCTTTACTGGATCTCTCTCTCTCTCTGTCTCTCTCTCTCTCTCTCCCTCTTTCTATCGCGCTCTAATAAACACATCTCCTCCTGCTAAAGAGAAGTCAGGCAGGCGCATTAAAAATCAGGAGTGGTCGAAAGCAGCCCGGACTTGAAGGAGCATTTATTACCTTGTCTCGAGAGAAAAAGGTAGGAATGAGCCGTTTTGTGCTTTCTAACAGACAGACAACAGCCTGTGAGTCTTGGTACCTCCAAAGTAAGAGGCCTTTGGTGTGAGGACTGTGCCTACAGTCTGTTTAGTCTGTAGGCTAGAATACATTTACAGAGAGGATCTCTTAATAGACTACAACAGAATAAAGGCACACGAAGGTGGGGTTTTTTGTTTTTTTTCTAACAACATAAGACAAATGAGTACGCTGATTACGCAATACGCTTTATTGCGCGTATCGTGCGCGTCAACGTAAAGGGAGCTCTAGACTGTCCGCCGTGCTCACCATCACATCCCTGCACGATGACAGCAACATTGACAGTGCTGAAAAAGGGCTCAGGCCAGGGTGGACAGGGTGTAGTGTGGGATCCATCCCAGAGAAACTCTGGTTTCTGTCCCTATTTGAAACAACTGCCGCAGTAACGTGCTGTGTCACTGGATCACACCACTGCCAACATTGGATTTCGAGTAAAACTGGGATATGTTGCACATCTGCAGCAATGTGTAATGTGCAATTACTCTCATTGGATTGAACATTGGAAAAATAGCAATGCACCATGCATCATGCAGTCCACAACTGACACTGTCAACAAGCTGTCAGAAGTTTCCAGCTCATAGTCTTTAAGGACCATACTGAGGTGTTTTAGCATTTTATTGTAAATCATGTTATTGGCTAGTTTGAAATGCAAACTATTTACAGTGTACAAGGCAGCCACTGGTTTTCCACTCACGGTGACAATTAACAGACTGATGGAAGTTGCTTGCCTTAATGGTGTCATTCCTCACATTACAACATGAAGCCTGCCTTAATGTTTGTCATCTGCCCAAACACTTCAAGACAACAATGTACACAAATGAATGGAAACAAATGGTTGCCCGCAAAGATGGAAAAAAAAACAACCCCGTAGATTTCTAAAAGACAGAATATGATTTGCACAATGATTAGATTAGTATGCATGGTTTAAATGGGCGATGACATGAAGAATTCTGATTCTCAAAGACTATGATTAAATGTAAGATGAGTTTACGTGACAGTGTTTCAGTTTTTGGTAGCTTAATGTTGTTCAGATATTTGATGAGAATCTTAAAGAAATCATCCTTCATTTTTATTTTTTTTTTATTCCCATGCCTTTATGTGTGAGATTCTTCAAAACAAGCAAAGAAACACACGAACAAAACATTTGTATACTTATATATTTGTATACTAGTGTTAACGAAGTCTTACTCACTGCCTCCATATATTGTAAACAGCTGGTCATTATGGTATGTGTCAATACTGTGTGAGCATTTTATCATATTTTACCAAGTGTTACTATAATATTGTTTCAATAATGTCATGTAAATAATGTTGATTTTTATAGTTTAAACCCCATGGCTCCACCCACAGGCTGTGGTTGGACTGATAGTTTTTCATTTTTCCATGAACAATGCCATTTCACTGAGGACAAAACAAACAAACACAAAAACACTCCCTCTGCTGCAAACTAAGCACAGTGTTATACTGTCCTCTGCTGGACAACACTGAACACACTCTTCTTCACTGGAAACTTCACGTCCCTTTGAACATACGCTTTTCATTTAATTATGACGTGGTACATGTGTCCCTATAAAGGCGATACACTTAATAATGGGTATTGTATCTCGTGTTATTTCTTGAGTGATTTGTTATTGAGGCATTAAAAATCTCGGCATACACGATTTCATGAACAACACAAGTGTGACTAATACCATTATTAAGCACTGGATGTAGGTCAGTCAGTTCTATGGCTCTGGTATTATAGTATGGTGTCTGGCATTGTATTTAATGGCTTACTGGGACATTTCGAACGAACAGAGACGTGATTTGTGTTGTTACGCCTGCATTTTACCTGCTGTGACGAGTGTGTGACGTGGGACAGGTCTGCAGCTCACCCAGATCTCCACAGCTGTGTTGGTTTTCGTGTGAACTGGTCTAAAAGACGATCTTGCAGTTTGGAAAAGTGAGCTCTGCTGTCCTGCGCAGGTGATGGCGGTGGAAGTCTCCAGGGATCTGACGGTGCAGGTGCTGGAGGATATCAACATTGTGAAGCTGACCGACAGACAGCAGGCTCTGCGTGCCGCCATCCAGAGAGGAGAGCCCAAATGTCTGGGGGTGAGTCTGCAACGCTGTCTCTCTCTCTCTCTCTCTCTCTCTGAGTGTAGTGAAACTACCACAGGAACGCCACAGAGCTGTAGAGATGATGAGTGGATGCCTTGGGTAAGGTTAGTTTGTTAAAAAGAGCAAGATTTGCTCATATATAAGGAAAAGTGGCACGTGGATCTATTTTTGTACCAGAAACTGGAAGCAGGGGGAGCTGCTAGATTAGCTAAAGTGAAACAATACACCTAAAATAGCAAAGTGTTGTTGTTTACTTCTTGTCACAATGTTGGTTACTGGTAATGGATTTTGTGTGTGTGTGTGTGTGTGTGTGTGCCAGGTGAGTCAGGTGATGCTGGGCCTGATGGTTATGTCCTACTCCATTCCTCTGCACTTCACTGAGGTCACTGAGGTGGTCAGCCTGGGAGTTCCCTGGTGGAGCGGACTGACAGTGAGAGAGAGTCTTATTGTGCTTTTACACCTCTTTTCATTTTGATTCACTGATATCGTGTGTGCTCGTGAAAGAAAAAAAAAAATTTAACGTGAGGTAAGCTGAACAGAGATCTTAATATTGTGATGTGGTGTAGAGTTCCTCTTTGCTGACTGTCTTCCTGTTTTCTGTGTGTGTGTGTGTGTGTGTGTGTGTGTGTTGGTGTATTTGTCCTCCCAGTTCATCACAGCAGGAGTGGTCGCTATCTTCTTGGACAAACAATGCACCATGAAGATTGTGAGAATATATACAACACACACACATACACACACACACACACACACACACACACACACACACACACATACATGCAGCTAAATGGGGTGTGTCCATGCACGGTTGTATACAGACTACCTTTGTCACAAGCTCATTAGTCTCTGCACTATTCCTGGATATGTGATGGGGATCTGGATACATTTAAGTGACCTTCAGGGTGAAAATCAAATGGCTTTAATTTGTTACACAAAAGAAAAACTGAACATATTTGAATCAGCTGCATGTACTACTAATGTATTGTCCCATCGTAGCTGGCTACAGTAAGCACGAAGCAGCAGCCATCACACAGTGCGAGAGAAAGAACCTCTTTTTTAGTCACTGAACAACTCCCTGCAACTGTTCAACACATCCACATACAAGCCCAGTTACTTCTTCTGCCCCCTCTAATGTTTAAAAATGTCCTGGTCTCTGTTTTTCAGCTGCAGGTGTGTTTGATAGTGACCGTGGTCTCCACTGTGCTGTCAGTGGTGGCTGTGATCATCTACTCTGTGGACATCGACAAGAATCCTGAGTTGCCCTGTGTCAAGACGCTGCATGACAACTGTAGCGAGAAATACTACGCCACGGTTGGTATTACCATGCTTTCAAGCAACAACATAGAAAAACTATGAAAATATTGGTGGTGACAGCTTCATTTTGAGGTTGTTTTCACTTTTCAAACTGAGTATCATTGCATGACATGGCATCATATCATTTACGTCTCTCATGCACTAGCAGGAAATCCAGGATTTCACAACACTTCTCCTCGACACTAAACTCTAGTTGAAACATTACTGCCACCTTGTGGCCCGTATCAGTCACTGTATCCATTTTTATTTCAAAATACAACAACCGAAATGATTCCACATTTGTAATATTTGGCCTCTGCTATGTTTAAACTACACAAATAACTACTTAACTTTACATAGTCCTCAAGTGTTAATAGGTTTATGACATACAGTGTTCAGTACAGTACAAGTATATAGCAAAACACTTTTGCTTTTTCAAATATTTAAGTATTTTAAAGCTCTCCATGCTCTTCCATTGGATCTACACAGTGACTCAGACAATTAGTGGACGTGATTATAAAGTAAGCTAAAAATGACTCCAACCAGCAGTAATGCACAGAAGCAGTCATGTGTTTTCTGCAGGAAATCATTCTGGAGTTAATATTTAGCGCTCAACAGTTTGCTAATTTCTGTGGCTCCAAAACCTCACAGAGCCTGTAAACTGTGAGCAGTCACGCATCCTCGCCGCTGATATTTTGACAAACCTGTGGTGGCATACATCATCTGAAAAGTGAGAACCTAAAGACTGACGCGCATAATTGGTGCAAAATTGAACCCCATTTGACCGCTTAAGAGTTGATTGTCAAAAATCCATCCAAAATATCACATTGAGACACCAAAACTGTGAGAAACTGCATAGAAAAATTCATGGTGTGATTTGGTACCAGAAATTCTTATTGTTATTTTTCATTTATTAGGTCTAATGTAATCATTTTTCATGCCTATTTTACATAGTCCAGTATAGTGAGGCGACAAAATGTATTTACTATTACACCAAGTAAAGGACAGCTAATGCAAACCCTGTCAGCAACCGTGACAGGCAGGTAAGACTGTCAGCACATCATGGAGTCAAGCGTGTATTTGAAAGAGGCTCATTGCCCTGGAAGAAATACTAAAAAAGAAAGAAAGACTCCTGACTACAAAGTAAATGCATGCAACTTACTGGAAGTTTAACACTCTACTTTAGTCCATTCATTTCATCATACATCCAAAACGGAAAGGAAAGTCTCTAGAGCCTAGAACAAAAACAGTTCCTTTATGTATGCATGTATGAGAACAATGTTTTTTCTTTTCTTTTTTTACTTTAAGTACTGTCCCAGGTCTGGTCTTGATGTCAGTTGCAGGATGTCAGTTGCCTCTGCAGGATGGTCTGATTGTGTGAAGTCACGCCAACACAGCTTTATCTATACATTTAAATCAATGAACTTCACTGAACTTCTTCTGTGACGCTTACATGTAACTGGGGATCAGACAAATTCACTAGTGCTGCTGTGTGTCTTTTCCAACAGAGGCTGAGCAGAGGACTGAAGTCATCCCTCCTTCTCTTCACTCTGGCCCAGACAGCCATCTCTGCCATCCTGTGCTTCCTCCTCTTCAGACAGAGACGCAGCTTCGGACACTATGCCGTAAGATTCGAACACCTTCTCTTCATGAGCAAAGACTTGAGTGTTGACATTATTGACTTTTATTACTGTATTTAATCAGTGCGGTCCCCTTTTCAGTTTGGTGGAGGCTTCTTGCTCTATTCACTTGGTCCACATGTTGTTTTTACTCATATTTCCGCATAGCGTGCCATGGCTAATACTCCCGCTGAGGTGAGAAGGATATCTGAACCCTGCAATCAAACGTGGTTCAGGCTGCCTTAAAGAGCTTCTGACCCACCTGAAAGAATGTCTGTAGTCCCACCAGAGTGCCAGACTACATTATGAACATGCTTACGGAACTGTAGCACACTAATATCTGGCTTTCAGCAAATAACGGTTTGACAAGGCTCTATTCATGCATGAAACATGCCAAAGGATTTATGTCACTGTCTTGTGGCAGTTGCTATGCCGTTGAAGGAAAAACTAGCTGACACCGTTTTAGTTTTAGTGCACTTTGACTTCTTCGAACTTCTAGCTGACGGCACAACATGGCTTGAAGACATGTGGCTCAACTAAAGTGAAGTGTGTGAGTTGCAGTCATCACCACGGTGATCTGGACTCTTCCTCCTCAGGAATTTACTGTTAACTAAACCATGAGGACTATACCTGGGTAATGTGAAAAGATGAATGCACCTACCTAATCAACATGAATAATCCGGCTGCGTCCATACATGGGATGATAAAGATTAACCAAATAAAGTAGTGGCCTGCTATGTTTATTTCTTCTTTAGCACTGTCAAAGTGTCTTTAATGGCTTTCATTCTGACTTACTGCGTCGGCATTTGAAGACCCATTTAGTTAAAACCTTAGTTTAGAAGTTTAGAAGAGAAAGCCAATATCTAAAATCCCTGAATCTCCTCAGTATCTCACCACAGCTGTAGACTAGAAATAAAACATCCATATGACATTTGGTTTAGCCACTAACACACTTATAGTATATAAGTTATATATAAAGATTTTGAAGACAAGATACCAAATTCTCAAGACAAGATACCACCTCATTTCCCATAAATAACTTGAACAAAATGTCCAAAAAAGGAGTGTTGAGCATCTCAAGCTTTGCAAAGTCTGTTGTGAGTCAGAGCAGTCACAATAAAAGTCTTGTAAAAGAGTGGTCACTGACCAGCTTCTCTGTTGGGACTCGCCTCAGTATCTTCAAACTCAACAATGTGCTCATTGTTTTAGTAGGCAGTTGGATCACTTCCTTTTCCTACTGAGCTGAAATGAACTCTGTTCGAGAAAGCAAAACATCCTTCTCTATGGTCAGTCTCCTGCTGACTGGTTTTAATATGAGAAACCTGCAAAAGGTTCTCAAATATGATCTTGATAGCTGCATACATGTGTGATGATCCAAGTACAAAAACTTGTGTCCGCTGGCCTTCTGGCCGGATTTGCAGGGTTGTCTACATCCAGAGCTCCAGTGTGTACTGAGCAGTGGTTCCGTGGATTTAGTCAGTGGTTTCTGCTCCCTCCTTACTGTCAAACACTAAAACCTTTAGTTTGCCTTTTTATCTTTCAGGCCACCCTCAGCTTTGCACCAAGCTTAACATTAGAGCAGGCAAACACACTGTTCAATCCATTGCTTGCACTTTTGCTCTTTTGGAAAGGCTATAACAGAAAAGACACAAACCCTTGTATGGTAAATGGTAAATGGGCTGTATTTGTATAGCACCTTTCAAGTTATTTCAACTACTCAAAGCGCTTTTACATGACGTCCTCATTCACCCATTCACACTTCATTCATACAGGAGGAATCTAATTTTTGCTTCACCAGATGTGCAGTGCCTGGTTAAATATGTTTCCTGGAACTTTATAAAACAAAAACAAAACACACACACACACACACACACACACACACACACACACACACACACACACACACACACACACACACACACACACACACACACACAAATAAAATAAGAATATGGTAATAGTGTTCTTGTTGCGGGACACGAGGCAGGCATGGACCCAAATGTAGAATTTCAAGGAGAGTTTATTAATAGTAAACAAAGCAAAAAACCAAAAATCACCACAAGGGGAAAAACATGGAACAAAGGCAATCCAAAAAACCCAAAATCACCACAAGGGGAAAAGTTACTCTCTGAGGCAGTGTGGCAGGAAGCTGGAGACCGATCGGTAACACTCTCTGGGATCATGTGGGAAAACAGTTCGACAAGGAGTGAGAGTGAGGCCAGCTTAAAAAGGGGAGTCCTAATGGGCTGATTACTGTCAGGTGTGTCCTGCTGCCTCTGTGGTGGTCGGCTCCGCCCCTGCCACACTCCAGCACTGCAACACAAAACACACATAACCATGACAGTTCTATTGGTTCCATTTAATTGACAGCAGTGTACCCTCAAGAGTCTCAGGAGATCAATAAATACAGGTTCTTTCCAAACCAACTAATAATACAAATCAGTCATCCACTGGAGCTGTGTGCAAGTTTAGAGACCACCTCTTCCAATGGGATACATCTCAAGACTGAACACAATACTTCACTATGAGCAGACATTGCAGTCGCATGTAATTTTTCAGCGCACCTGAATGCATCTTTCTGATATAGGAAGAAGAGTAAAGTTGTCCAAAATGTGGATGATGACGTGCATGTTGATGTTCTTTTTCTGTTTTGTTTTTTTACAGTCTCTCACTGATTCATCAAGCCCCGCAGCACTCATATCCTCTGACCTGAACTGATCAATCACTGGACCAGTAGTCTTTGAGGTGATGAATCACTTTTCATCACCTGGTGTTCAGACTAGATTTGTATATCTATTTGTATCTATGACGTATCCACTGTGCTACCTAACATGTCACAAACTGAGAAGCATCTGTTTTCAAATTGGTTATTATGAATCAGGACCTTGATATTAGAATATTGGAACACTTCAGCCAAATGATTCAAAACTTCAATGAACAACATAACTGTAAACAAAGAAATAAAACCAGTAAGTCTTAAACATCGGCATAATGGCTCAAATATGACACTTCAACGAATGAAACGGAGACGGAGAAAACATACACCATTAGACAAAGGGATTGAAACCACAACAACTCACTTTTCTGGCCATGAAATGTGAAAATGCATGTAACGCTTTAGATTACAGTCGTACATTACAACGTACAGCATTACTCTGCAGTTACGGTGTACTAATACGGTACGAACAAGGAGGAATAAAGGGTTAACAATTCAGGATTTGTATCATTTTTTATTACTACTGGGTTGTTACAGGGTATTTATATGACCCACAGAGCAATAATCTGGATGTTTGGTACGAACCTAGAGAGAATTTACACCGTAGTTATTTGACTACTCGGCAACTATTCTATTACTAATGCAGGGTACATTATAACCATAAATCTGAGCAAAAATCTTGACATTTTAGGGAAGCTGGAGTTATGGTTTCGACATCACTTATTAATACTAATGTGATTTTATTGCAGAATTACTTTATTACCAACAAACATGCAAACTATGGAAGACTGGGGCCAATTGTAACGAGTAGCAATTGTAACATATGAAATTGCACCAATCAGAAACAAGGATGAACCATGAAACTCATGTTGCACATGGTCTGCCATAGTTTATTTATTATGTAGTTTGTGGCATAGCATGGTGGTTGGTCTTTTGCCTGTCAATCTGGGGACCTGGGCTCAGAGGGGAGAAATCCCCATGCTTTAGATTACAGCATACATACTCTGTCACCCTGTAACTAAATGTAACAAGGGGAAAACTATCACCTCATACATAACCTTGTGTGTAACTGAAGAGAATGATATTAATATGGTTTGTTTTGACTTAACTGGCTTAAAACATACAAGAACAAACTTAAGTACCTGCACTGTTTGCTGTCAGAAGAGTACATTAACCATTTATAAGTGCTGTGATTCATACCTTATGTTTTATGTTGCTATTGTTATACACTGTTGCCCATAAAGTTGGAATAAAATGTTTTTTACCTCTTCTCATGAAATGATTGTGACAATGTGATTTATTCTTGATAAATAAAGTGTATATCTTCTCAACTTTATTGATCAAACTCTTCCAAACATATCACAGTGAAACTGTGAACACTTATTCCAACTTTATGGGCAACAGTGTATTCATTTCCTGAGATGAAAGTCGACCATGCACAAAAACTTCCCTGAAACTTTTGCTCAGATTTATGGTCATACTTTACACTGTATTAGTAATAGAAGAGGCACCCTTTAGACGAATAACTAGAGGGCATATTCTCCCTAAATCCATCCCAAATGCCAAGATTATTGCTCATTAGGTCAAACATACCCTTTAATAGTAGAATAGGTACCCAGTAGTAACTACAGTATAAGTTCTCTGTAAGTTTCTGAATTGTTATCCCCTTATTCCATAACCTCACATCTTGTTTTCCAGTATCTACATATATGCATTGGTGTGTACTGTACTGGTACACCATACAAAAGATTACACCATAACTACGGAGTAATTATGCTGTACTTCGCAGGCTCTAAAGTGTCACCATCATGTATCCTGATTATGGAAGCAAACTGTCTGGGTCGTGAAGGATGCAGAGGGAACCCATGTGTGCAGGAAATGGAGGGAACTTTTGTGGCTGCAGGCTCACAGTGCACCAGGGGCGCAGATGGAGACAGAGCAGGAACAGGAAGAATCCGTCTTATACATAAAATAACTGAGTGCATAAGTATTTTTCCTCCCTTGTCACACCCCTAAACCATCAACATAGAAAATTAATGTTAAAAGCTGCATCAAGTAAAAGCAGCAGTAGAAGCAGTGTAGCAGCAGAAAAAACTCACATCTGGGCATCTGGACCAGAGGGCAGCCTGGAGACTTCAAAAGAAAGTGGAAACAGTTTCTATGGTTTGCTGAGATTAAAATGTAGCTTTTTAACCATCATACTAAATACTGTGTAATTTACCGCCCTCACAGTGAAGTCTGTTGGTGGCAGCATCATGCTGTGGATGTTTCTCTGCAGCATGCTTTGTGAGAATCAAATGAGGAAACCCTGATGCAAAATGTAAGAGATCCGCTGTTTTGGAGAAGATCTACTTTCCATCAAGACAATGAGACCAATATAAAGCCAGTGCTACACGAGTGCCTTTAAAACAGCTACATTCATTTGAAAAAAGGTTTTACTTGCAGTACTTTCATTCATATCACATGGTCTTTATCACTGGATGGAGTTTGCTCAGGATCTGTTGACATGCAAGCTCAGTGGTGCAGCTGTATCAACTTCATTCACTGATGAAGACTGCGTGATATGGTTGAAAGCACCTAGAAAAGCTACTCAGTGGTCAGTAATGGGCTGTCATGCTAAACAATGTCGGTGTCCTGGATTAGACAAGTCAGAACCCAGACCTCTGGGTTGTCCACTTGTTCAAAGCTGATACAGACCTATCCCTATAGAGTCGACACTGTAACTAGTGCAAATGGTCCCTCCTCTAAATAATGAGAAGAATATTTTTGTGATCAGTTATTTTGTATCTTCTACTTTATTTGTTCTAATTCTTGGCCTCAATAGCACAAATAGATCACCAAGTGCAGAGAATTGCCAAAAACTCCTCACTGCTGGTGATGAGGAAACCCA
Organism: Pempheris klunzingeri; assembly: GCF_042242105.1. Classification (NCBI taxonomy): domain Eukaryota; kingdom Metazoa; phylum Chordata; class Actinopteri; order Acropomatiformes; family Pempheridae; genus Pempheris; species Pempheris klunzingeri. The sequence continues at coordinate 24,651,936 of NC_092014.1, read as the reverse complement.
GTAGCAGTGCTTGCTCAGACTGAGCCCTGTGACTCTTCTCCTGGTTCTTGATATGAACATGTTTTCATTTTGCTGTCCTCCTGTTATTCTCTGTCACAAAGTATACATTATCACGTGCACTGTTTTCTTTTTCTAGACGTTTACAGTGTAGTAACACTTTGATATCGTGCTGTTTATTTTATACAAAATAAAATCATATGTACATATCTATTAAACCTGTGGTCCTGTGAGTTTTTGTCAAATACATTGTGTGTACATGTAACATAATAACAATAACAATAACAACAACAACAACAACAACAACAATAATAATATAAATAAAATAGGTGAAATAAAAAAATATAAAATAAATGAAGTAATCAATAAAATAAGAATTAAGACAATGACTTAAGAAGTGACTGAAAAGATTGAAGTGATTGCGGACCATAAGCCCTGTAACTGCACACTTAGAAAACATGATTTTAAGAAGGATTTAAAAGTGAATATGGAGCTTCCAGAGAGGGGAGGCCCTTGGGCTGCAGCTTGATTGTGGTATGGCTAGCAGAGCCTTGGCTTAGGACCAGGCACATGCAGTGTCAGAAGATCTGAGATGTACTTGGGTGCATGTCCAGGGTGGGCCATACAGTAATGTACTCTGAATTTGGTTTCAGTGAGCAGTCTGGTTGCTACAATTTGGACAAACTGTAATTTATTTATTTATTTTTATTCATTTTGTGTAGAGAGAATCACAGTAGTCCACACAAGGGTAAAAAAAAGCATGTATGACTGTCTCTAGATTTCCAGTGCATAAAATATATCCGATATTGGACAGTCTTGTTTATAGCACAAAACGAGTGGACATATGTGTTAACATGCTTACAATTACTTGCTTACGTGGTACAATGGAGAGTCATCTGAATAGGAATGGCAGCTCACATTATGCTTGCAGATGAAATGCCTCAGGGATAACATGTGGAGAGAGAACAAGAGTGGTCCAACGACAGACCCCTGAGGTACCCCTTAGGTCATCTTCACAAAGGATGACACGACTTAGCAATGGGTATTCTACAAGATCTATCTTGTAAGTAAGAATAAAACCACTATAAAACTGAAGCAGAGATACCAACCCAGTTTTGGAGACGTTCCAATAAAATAAAATGGTCAACAAATTAAATGCAGCACTTAGATTTAACAGAACTAAGACTGACAGTTCTTAAGCAGAGGTTTTCTGTGGCACAGTTTATTACACTGAACAAGACTCTGGAGTTGTTGTAGTTGGGCAGCGAGACTAAAGAGGGTTTTTTCAGCTTAAATGATGTAATTTTGTCTAAACTCCAGAGGAAGTATAACAAATACGAAAGGATATATCTTTGCATTGTATCTTGTCTGATGAAACGTGAAAGAACAAGATCAACAGCATGGCCCTCGCTGTGGGTAGGGCTGTATTACAGTTACAGTCTCTCTCTAAGTTTGGCATCACAATAGAGAGGCGTTCAGATAATTGTTCTGGCACAGATTAAGATGCATAGTTTTATCGGGGACATATGCAAAATGCACTTTTTTAATATCTTTTCAACATTAATATGTATCTCCAGAGTGTCAAGAGATCCTCAAACTTTGAGAAAAGACCATCCTCTCTCTTTTTCTCTTTGATTTAGTAATCTTTCGACATCACACGGATGAATCTGCTGAAAATGTGACCTCCTTAAGCCCTTCAGCAGGATGATGGTCCCTCCAGTGGAAACCTGAATCAACTTTGCTGTCCACCATTGTTGTTATCTTGTTAATATCTCATTAATGCTAGCTCTGGGAATAAGATGTCCAGCAAAAACACAACATTCTTCATGTGCTCCCATCATCTGAGGAAGTGAAGACCCAGCAGAGCTCCTCCATTTGGATGAACTTATGACAACCAGGAAAGGAAGACCAAGAGTTACCTCTGCTGCAGAGGATGAGTTCATCAGAGTTACCAGCCTCAGAAACCACAAATTAACAGCACATCTGATTAGAGTCCACTTAAAAGCGTCAGTGTTCAAGTAGCAGACACATCTCAACATCAACTGTTCAGAGGAGACCGCGTGAATCAGGCCTTCATGGATAAATTGCTGCGAAGAAGCCACTGAGGAAGAACAACAATGAGAATTGCTTGGGCCAAGAAATACAAGGAATGGACATTAGACCAGAGGAAATCTCTACTTTGGTCTGATGAGTCTACATTTTAGACTTTAGATTCCACCCACCATGTCTCTGTGAGGTGCAGAAAAGGTGAGCAGATGGGTGTCTACATGTGTGGTTCCACCCATGATGCATGGATGTGGAGATGTGGTGACACTGTACAGTGAATTATTCAAAATTCAAGGCAGACCAGTAACCAGCATGGCTACCATAGCATTCTGTAGCGACATGACATGCCATCTGGTTTACACTTAGTAGGACCATCATTTACACTGCTCAAAAAAATAAAGGGAACACTAAAAAAAACACATCCTAGATCTCAATGAATGAAATATTCCAGTTGAAAATCTTTATTCATTACATAGTGGAATGCGTTGAGAACAAAATAACAATGTAATAATGTAAGCAATGTAAATCAAAATTATTATCCCATGGAGGTCTGGATTTGGAATCATACTCAAAATAAAAGTGGAAAATCACATGGGGAACGGGCAGGCCAAGCCATAGCATCAATGCCGTCATCATGCAGGAACTGCTGACACACTTCAGCCACATGAGGCCTAGCATTGTCATGCATCAGAAGGAACCCAGGGCCCACTGCACCAGCATATGGTCTCACAATGGGTCTGAGGATCTCCTCCTGGTATCTAATGGCAGTCAGGGTACCTCTGGCTAGCACATGGAGGGCTGTGCGGCCCTCCAAAGAAATGCCTCCCCACACCATTACTGACCCACCGCCAAACCGGTCATGCTGGAGGATGTTGCAGGCAGCAGAACGTTCTCCACGGCATCTCCAGACTCTGTCACGTCTGTCTTATGTGCTCAGTGTGAACCTGCTCTCATCCGTGAAGAGCACAGGGTGCCAATGGCGAATCTGCCAATTTTGGTGTTCTCTGGCAAATGCCAATTGCCCTGCACGGTGTTGGGCTGTAAGCACAAGCCCCACTTGTGGATGTCGGGCCAAGGAGGAGGTAGCGGTCCTGCTGCTGGGTTGTTGCCCTCCTACAGCCCCCTCCACGTCTCCTGGTATACTGGCCTGTCTCCTGGTATCTCCTCCATGCTCTGGACACTGTGCTGAGAGACACAGTAAACTTTCTTGCCACAGCTTGCATTGATGTGCCATCATGGATGGGCTGCACTACCTGAGCAACTTCTGTGGGTTGTAGACACCACCTCATGCCACCTCTAGGGCTGAGAGCACTGACAAAATGCCAAGTGACCAAAACATCAGCCAGAAAGGATGAGAACAGAGAAATGGTCTGTGGTCACCACCTGCAGAACCACTCCTTTATATGGGTTGTCTTGCTAATTGCCTCTCATTTCCACCTGTTGTCTGTGCCATTTGCACAACAGCAGGTGAAATTGATTCACAATCAGTGTTGCTTCCTAACTGGACAGGTTGATTTCACAGAAGTGTGATTGACTTGGAGTTACATTGTGTTGTTTAGGTGTTCCCTTTATTTTTTTGAGCAGTGTATTTTTCAACAGGACAATGACAGATCCACAATCATCCAACCTAAACTCATTGGACATGGTTTGGGATGAGTTGGGCTGCAGAGTGAAGGAAAAGCAGTCCTTTCGACCTGTCAAAACTCTTTACCACTTACACTGATTCACACCCCATTCACAGGCAGGTTGCCAATGGATCACTCACACATGCAACACACTTGGACTGGAGGATGACTGGATGACATGCTTTGGCTCTGTGCCAATTTATAGCAAGAAGATGGAGTCTTTTCTGACTTGTGTGTGTTTCAGTTTACGTACATCTCAGCCTTCAGAGTGTTGACCCGCTATGTAAAGCATATTACTATTACTACACTGTTTACCACTGAAGGATTGTCTATTCAAAAGCATAACGATGTTCAACTGGGAAACATTCCCACATTTAACACATTTTGTGCTATAAACCCTGGGATGGTGAGAAATTTCCAACATTATACAATGATTAATTACAAGCCTATTAATTACAGATATCTGGTCATAAATGTTCAGTGTTCACTGATAACAAACCATTGATCCAAATTTCAGGTTTTGATATGATACCTGGCTTGTACACACGTCTGCAGGTTGATACCTATCTCCAACGGTCCACTGCATGGTCCAAAGGTGGATGAGGGCGTCAGCTGTAACTGAGTCCTCAGTGAAAAGTGATGGATTCTTCGAGGGAGGACAATGCAAAGTAAGAATCCATCTTTTTTGACCTTTAAAAATGTATACTAATTCATATATTATCATAATTCATATATTTTCACTTATCTTTTCAAGTGGTCACCGGTCATACACACCTTATTCAAATATTCTCAAAGCACTCAATCTTGATTAACAGACAGCGGAACATCACACACAAGAAGTGCATTGTCAGATTGGCAGAATAATTTCTCTGTTTTTCTCTTTTCAGCATGAATGTGGAGAGTCTCAAGTCTATATTCCTGGACAAAAAAGACAAGTCTGCTGGCTCAAAGGACAAGGGCAAGAGGTAAGAAGATCTTCCAGAATGATGACATTATAAAAACATTCCCTAAAATCGCAAAATGAATTTCAGACTGAAGACACCAAAGTTATCGTCCAGTGGATGTTTGAGCGTCAAGTCTGAACAGTCCATTGAACCTCCTTTACTTTTCAAAGGCAAACAGTAAGATAACAAATTCATAGCCTCACTTACAAATTTATAATTGATTTTTTTTTTAACATGGTGATTAGCTCTATAAACAGACTGTGTTTATCCAATCCAACTGAAATATATCAATCTGAAAATCTTGCTGAAGAATTTCCCCTTGTTTGACCTAGACCTTGTAGAACTTAATAGACTTGTGCTGGCATGTGAACTAGTTACATATTATACATGAGGATGAGGTCAACACTTCCGCCGATGAGATTTCTAAGTGATATTATACAACCCAAGACCTTTCCTTCCTTCTTCCTTCTATTTAGCTCTCTGCCCTCCAACTCAACACATTCAGCTCTTTTTTGGTTCTCTGTGCTGTGATTCACCAGGAGACTATTTCAGGTAGGCTATTTGGGTAATTTTTCATTACACATGAAGTATGTATTTGATTTTTTAAAACTAAAGCCAAATTTTGGATGATTAATTGTGTGATACCAATCCGATAATGCAGGTGACATTGTCTTTTTGTCTTAACATGCTGTTGCTATTATTGTAGTTTTTGCTGTTGCATTTTCTCAAGCACTGTCCTTAAGTCCAGTTTTAAGGTACTTGCTCCATTACATTCTACTCCACTACATATTATAGTGCAATATTGTACATTTCACTCCACTGAATTTATTTGACCAGTACAGCATAGCTACTAGTTGCAGATTAAGATTTTCCACACTAAACATGTCGGCTCAAAAATCTTTGGATGCTTCATTATAGTATCAATTAATTACCCAACTCTGTGAAGTTGTTGAGATAACTTTCTAGTCCTTTCAACCTGTCAAAACTCTTTATCACTTACACTGATTCACACCCCATTCACAGGCAGGTTGCCAATGGATCACTCACACATGCAACACACTTGGACTGGAGGATGACTGGATAACATGCTTTGCCTCTGTGCCAATTTATAGCAAGAAGATGGAGTCTTTTCTGACTTGTGTGTGTGTTTTAGTTTACGTACATCTCAGCTTTCAGAGCTTTGGCCTGCTATTCAAAGTATATTACTACTACTACACTGTTTACCACTGAAGGATTGTCTATTCAAAAGCATAACGATGTTCAACTGGGAAACATTCCCATGTTCAACACATTTTGTACTATAAACCCTGAGATGAAAAATTTCCAACATTATGCAATGATTAATTACAAGCCTACTATAACACTTAAACTGCACAGATATCTGGTCATAAATGTTCAGTGTTCACTGATAACAAACCATTGATCCAAATTTCAGGTTTTGATATGATACCTGGCTTGTACACATGTCTGCAGGTTGATACCTATCTCCAATGGTCCACTGCATGGTCCAAAGGTGGATGAGGGCGTCAGCTGTAACTGAGTCCTCAGTGAAAAGTGATGGATTCTTCGAGGGAGGACAATGCAAAGTAAGAATCCATCTTTTTTGACCTTTAAAAATGTATACTAATTCATATATTATCATAATTCATATATTTTCACTTATCTTTTCAAGTGGTCACTGGTCATACACACCTTATTCAAATGCTCTCAAAGCACTCAATCTTGATTAACAGACAGCGGAACATCACACACAAGAAGTGCATTGTCAGATTGGCAGAATAATTTCTCTGTTTTAATACTTTTCAGGGTGAATGAGAGTCTCAAGTCTATATTCCTGGACAAAAAAGACAAGTCTGCTGGCTCAAAGGACAAGGGCAAGAGGTAAGAAGATCTTCCAGAATGATGACATTATAAAAACATTCCCTAAAATTGCAAAATTTATTTCAGATCGAAGACACCAAAGTCATCATCCAGTGGATGTTTGAGCGTCAAGTCTGAACAGTCCATTGAACCTCCTTTACTTTTCAAAGGCAAACAGTAAGATAACAAATTCATAGCCTCACTTACAAATTTATAATTGATTTTTTTTTTAACATGGCGATTACTTCTATAAACAGACTGTGTTTATCCAACCCAACTGAAATGTATCAGTCTGAAAATCTTGCTGAAGGACACAAAAAAGAACAATTTGTGTCCACTTACACGAATCAATAGATTCAATTTTGTGACTATTTCACAAATTTTTATGGGTTGTTGATTTCCATTGACATTGTTTCCATGGTGGTGCCACATTTATGTGGAATACTGTGTTAAGAACATGTGGATATATCACATATTTCTGTGAGATCAGGCTCATTTTAGGACGGTTTAAAAGTTGAAACTAAATTTGCATGTGAAATAGGAGCTAAAGGGTTTTTATTAAAACCTAAATTTGCTAAATGAATTTCAGATTGACGACACCAAGGTCACCCTCCAGTGAATGTTTGAGCGTGAAGTCTGAGCAGTCCATTGAACCTCCTTTACTTTTCAAAGGCAAACAGTAAGATGACAAACTCACAGCCTCACTTACAAATATTTATACCATGGTCTGGGTGAATACTTGATTCTGATCGGCTGCTGGGTGTCCATTACAATGTGATAATGGATAATGGTGTGATAATTAAGTAATTCTGGTGAAACTGTCTCTTCATGCTCTAAATTAAAGCACTAGCTGGAGTAACCATAACAATGGGGAAGCAGTCAGAACCTATGTTTACAGTTTGTTGCAAAACCCTCACCAAGCTAGCTCCTTCAGTGTCTCATCCTCTGAACACGCCTTTGGATCACATGATCACTCTCTGATCACGTCTTTGAACTGTTTACATCAATGATCCCCTTTCATGGGGGAGAGCCTGTGATCTGGAGGATTTGTCTGCTGTCCTGAAATACTGTCGTTGTGTGGAAAGTCAGGGCAACAATCCTGTAAGATGAAGTCGACACAAGCGATCATCTCACATCTCACATTCAGCTCGCAGCTTCTGGCTGACAGTAACGTTGCACACTGCCATTCGTTTGTCTGTTAAAATCTTGATATTGATTTGGGGACAGTGACATAGCAGGCTTGCGAGCTAGTCTTGTTAAACATACTGTGACATCATATTTACTGATTATTCACCATGTGCAGCGTTATTTACGTTGAATCTTGCTAACATAACGTTAGCTCTCTGGCTAACAGCTGAGCCAAGGGGATCTATGAGCTGAGCGGATTAGAAATATCTCTTGTTGTTACTCTGTCCTATTTCCTGGAGGAGTAAACAACGTTTCCATTGCATAGAAACCTAATGGAATGGTAGTGATTGTTCTACGTATTAGTTAGACCCCCAGGTGTTACCAGGGAAACAGATTTAAAACAGATTGTGAAAAACGTTTTTGTTTGCATGAAAATATAAATAAATGGTCTTAATTATCTTGTTTGGCAAATGACCATATAAGCAGGATAATGTCCTTCCAAGTGTCCATGATCAGAAATTAATAGACTCCACCGCTGCCTCCACGTCGTCCATTAATTCCTGATCGTGGACACCTGGAAGGGCATTATCCCTTACATAATTTAACTTTTTAACATGGTTGTTAGCTCTCTAGGCACACTGTGCTCTGTAAACTTTATTTTAAAATTAATTCTAAGTTGATGTAAAAGTCAATGTACTTTTGCTAAAGTAGAAGTTGTAACGCAGAACTTTAACTTGCTAGTGGTGTAATGGAAATTTGGAAAATATTTTCATTCGCTGTCTTGCTGAGACTCACATGATAAGAGTTATACTGCTTTCATGTCTGTACACTAAATATGAAACTATCACTGATAGCCAGTTAACAGTTAGCTTAGCACAGAGACTGGAAACAGTTCGTCTGGCTCTGTCTGAAGAAAACAAAATGTTCCTAACAAGTTAGATCTCACTTCTTCAGTGAGAGTACCAGGTACCAGGATAGTTGTTTTGTACTAAACTAAGCTAACGCCTCCTTGCTGTAACGTAATATTTAGCATACATACATGGGTGTGGTAATGCGGCCAATTGTTTCATTTAACTCTCAGCAAGACATAAATTGGGGGCATTTTTTTCATCTAAAATGGATTAGAAAAATTTGTTATGAATAAAAGTTACTCTTGCTGAGTCCCTTTTCTCACCAAAATGAAATAAAGAGTGATGGGGCACAAGATAGGTTGATTCCTACCACTTTTTGAAAGTTAAAATTATGTGACTAAATGTGCATGTCAAATAGAAGGCAAAGTGTTATTAGTAAAACATTCCCTAAAATTGCAAAATTAATTTCAGATTGAAGACACCAAGGTCACCGTCCAGTGAATGTTTGAGCGTGAAGTCTGAGCAGTCCATTGAACCTCCTTTACTTTTCAAAGGCAAACAGTAAGATAACAAATTTATAGACATCAAATGTCAGTTCACTTTAGAGGAAAGATTTTGTGTGTGTATTATGTTGTATCATTAATTTGATTCCAGGCGCTGTTAAATGAAATATTTTGTTTTTCCAGTGAAAAGCCACCTGGGTTTACATCATCATCACAGGCGTCTTCCATAGATATGGAAAATCCGTAGGACATTTTTTTAACCTTGTGCTTTGGTGGTTGAGTTCATCCTTAAACAACGAGACGTTTCTTTTGGCAACAGTAAAAACAGTTCAAGGTTCAATAGAATACATAAATGTTTATCAGTGGGACACTGATTAAAATGAAAATATTGTAGAAGAGGTAATTTGATGGCTAAATAAATTATGTCCTGCTGAAAAACGATATACTATATACTATAACTAAAAGCTATATGTCCTAGATAAAAAAAAATCTTCATCCTCCCAGTTACAGTTGTGAAGCCATGATTAGACAATTTTGTGTTTGGTGTAGTGAACATTCAGTTGATGTTCTCATTCTTTCAGATGGGAGAAAGCAGATTGTGACTACTCTGCTTATGAGTCAGACTCATCTTCAATGGACCATCCTATTCATTTTGACAACAAAATGTAAGGCAAACTTGAGACATTCATTTGATCCCAGCTGTTTCAAGTTTTACTCACCGACACTGTTCTGAGTGACACAATCTTTTTGTTTTTAAATATCTGTATGGAATATTTGCATTGTGCATTTTTGCATCCAGGAATTGAAAACCATGTTATATGTTTAGAAAGAGTACATCAGTGTCTTTCTTTTGCGAATCTAGCGACCTTGTCTTCAATACATGTTATTATTATTTTTTCTATTCACTTCCTTTCAGAAAAGTACCATATGGGATGCCACAATCTTGGGGTGGACATGTGATTTGTCACACGGATCCACACAGGTATGTTTCCTGCATATAGATATTAACTAAATCTGAAGTCAGACACTGTACATGTCCACTGTGCTAAATGTGTAATGATTTCCAGGTTAAAAGTGCAATACCCTCCGCCTGCTGTATATCCAGTAGTAAGAACTGACCGCAAAGCCCCGGATCGCTTAAAGCACAGCAGGTACAGCTTTTTGACATTTTTCCAGTGCTGAGAGTTAATCAGATGCCACATTAAACAATCTGTCACATACAGTTGGTCCTCTTTGTGTGCAAGTAAACAGAGTCGAAATAGATACAAATTCTATTTTCTGTAAAAAGAAATTCAATAATACACTTAATCATATAATTCTTTCCATAATAACAAACACACATCCTTGTGTTTTGGGAGGAATTAGTTGATTGAACAGAAACATTATGAGCTGCATCAGTTGAATTAAATATGTCATTTGCAATAAAATACGCATTTCTTCATAATTTTCAGGGCGAAGCTCAAACCTACAGGATCTTCTGGATATGCAACAGATATGTCTGATAATTTAAAGGATATCGTACACAATTTGAGTCTAGACAAACAGTAAGAGTCCAGATTTTATGTTCTACTATTATAACAATATTTAATGGATGCTTCAGAAATTATGAATTACTTGGATGTCATCTCTGAGCTGATCTAAAGGACAATTCATCTGCCTTGGTATTGGTAAACGATAAAATCTAAAAATGCAGATCCTCACATTTACCTTAAGGTGACATTATAGTTTCTAATGCAAAATATGATAATTTTGTCTTTCAGTCTTCGTCAGGATCTTCCAGAGACAGCAGAATCCACTTTATCATCTGACACATGGGAATCATCAATTAATACGTCTGGATCAAGAGATTCCCAATGTGATGAGGACACACTTTCATATGATGATATGTAAGACATCTTTTAAATTCAGTAGTTAATATACAGCTGAGGGGTTACCACAGCAACTTACATGAAGAATAATGAAAATCAGAGCCGTAGATGTTGAGATATTGTGGGTGAATGTCCACACTGATGTCGAACACTCATATATTAAACTCCCAGTTCAAGTCTTTCTTCCACCCTCTCCACTCCATTGAGGCTCCTGTCTCTTTAAGACCCTTGTCCAAAAAAACCCAGTCTGCACCGATTAGTCAGCTCCCAAAGGCCTGAGCAGGCTCCACATTAGCTGCGCAACATGGAACGCCAAGTTCAACAGACTAACCTGCCAAATAAACAGTAAAACAACACAAAATAAAGCAAAACATCCAGCTTTCAAGTCTGAAGGCGAGTCACAGACAGACAGAACCGATGCATCCTTGAGCTTGTGCTTTTATGGGCCCTCGTTAAGAAAATATGGGTGCTCAAATAAGATAATGCTACACATACATTCCAGTTTTGTGGTCATTTTAGGGATAAAATAGTGTCCAAAATAATGTGAATTTGCAGGGTTTTCACTTCCTGAGATGGTGGGATGACAGACAGACTGTTGCGTTGGTTCATGCAGCCATCAGCAGAACAATTTGCATGCATTGCTTGTACCTTCAACGCATTAGCGCATTAGCGGCCTAACAACAATGCCAGACAGCGAGGTGGATTCAGATTTCGCGGGAAGGTTCGAGCCTTCAAAAGGCCCTGCATGTGATGTCTCACACATTTACTGAAAGACCGAACAGGAGAATGAGTCTTTAGACACACCAGGGACAAATATTTATGTTGCAAAGATGTTGAAAATTGCATTCTGCACAAGAAATCCCCTTTAAGTCTTAAAACCTACCAAGCTGAGATGACATTGTGACATGACAAACTCCTCCAGAGCCACAGATGACATTATAAAACTTTTTTCACACACTGAGCAGATATGATTTTATGCACACTGTTCTAGTGGCTATAAATACATTACTAAAGCTGAGCAATCAAAAGTTTGAAATCTTGTAGCAGAAAGTTCAGGCTTAACCTGAGTAATTAAAGGAACATTTGTTTTAACTCCTGATTGTAGGGATTTGAATAATCATTTTTCTCACAACATAGCTTGTTTATATTAAGGAGTCTCAGTAAAAATGTTTCTGGGTACAGCCTTCTTTAGCTAATAGAGATTCTTATTCATTACTGCAACCTTTAATGTTTAGAGCCAGAGCATACTTTTCTGTTAATAGCTTGTCTTATTTCTCTATTTGAAATCAGAGAGAAGGGGGTAATCTGTGACATTTGCAGCAAGGCTCCAGCTGTGAAGACCTGCCTGACATGTAACAGTTCCTACTGTTGGCTTGACGTCCGACAGCACTACATGGTGAAAGCCCTGCAGAGACACATACTCAAAGATGCGTGTGACAAAATTGTAGAGAATCGCTGTCAGCACTACAGAGAACCTCTAGATTTCTTCTGCAGGACTGATCAGATGCAGGTCTGCAGCATTTGTGCAGAGGGAAATCACAAAGGACATGACATCATCTCGAAGACGACACATTGTGCTGCCAGTCAGGTGAAAATGTGTAAATGATTTGGAAAGAATCTCGTAATAGTGATGTGCTGCATTTTGCTTACTGCTACTATTCTATTACAGGCGTCTGGTGGTGAAGAACACCAGGCCCCTGGACTACCTGTTACAGGTGAATTAATACTTCAAAAGTGGAGACAAGTCACCCCAAATTACAGACACACATTTTAGATTTGTTTATTGAGATATTCCTTTATTAGTCGCACAACGTGGAAATTTGCATTAGGCACTGAAATGACAGTGATCTAGATGTAGAAATACGCCAACTAACTGGGTGGCAGTAAAATACAATACAGAAATTCTCCATTTGAAAAAAAACAAATCAATTCAAACGTGCTGATTTTGTCTGCTGCTGCAATCACTGATGCTCAAAACAGTTAACAAATGATATTTGAAATTTGCCATAACTAAGCGGGCAAAGACTCAAAGGAGTCTTTGATTTAATATATTTATGACAGGCTGGCTTTGTTCAGAAGCTAGAGATCATTTTATGTGGCATGGCTGGGCAAAGGTAAAAACTATAAAATGTGTTACAAAGTATGCTGTTGATATCATTTATGAATTTATTATGTCTATCTTATCATTATTCATCTGTTCACATTTCCCTACATCTCCAGAACAGTAACTAAAAAGGCAGGCTCTGCCAAAGTGACAAAAATGACAGTAGAGGTGGCACAAATGGTTTATGGTGTTGTACTATGTTTGTCAGTATTGCCTCCTCCTGGTAAGATCAAGTTCCTGTCAGTGGAGCCAAACACAGTGGTCCTGAGCTGGGGATGCCCACAGAGGCTGGAGGGGGCTGAGAGCTTCAGAGTTGAGTGGAAGTCCTCCAAGGCCGTGGAAGGTTGCATACTCATTAAAGATTTTCACAAAATTGAAATAGACAACCTCCAAGTTGGACAACAATATTTCTTCAGTGTCGCCACAGAAGACGAGGATGGCAATTTAAGTGAACAGGTCACAGCATCTGTTTTCACAGGTAATATGAGAGGTGTCCAGACATTTCATATATCTTTCACTGCAGTAAGTTCATATTCTTAAAAACAAGATAAAACATACCTACTTCAAATGACCACTCTCTTGCAGCTGTGCCAGCACCTCGACACCTAACGAAAGAGCATTCAGAGGCCAGAGTTTTGTCCTTGAAATGGACCAAAGGAGACAACATGGAGGAAATTCCACATCAATTCCTTATCACTTTGGAAAGTCCAGGGAAAGAGCCACGGGCGATACACACCAAAAACTGCCACAAGACCTTCACTGAATTAGTGCCAGACACAGAGTACAGTATCTCTGTCTCAACAGTGTTGAACGATCGCTGCAGCAAATCCATCTCTACAACTATGCGCACAGGTGAGAGGTTATATGCACTGTTGTTTAGGGGAAACTGAAAATTTGGCATCATGTGTATATTAGTGTTTATACCATGGTCTGGGTGAATACTCGATCCGGATTGGATGCTGGGTGTCTGTTACAAAGTGATAATGGATAATAGTGGGATAATGATGATAATTAAGTAGTTCCGGTGAAACTGTCTCTATGCAACGTTAGCTTTCTGGCTAACAGCTGAGTCAAAGGGATCTATGAGCTCAGCGGACTAGAAATATATCCCACTGTATCTATGATCCATCCTATTTACTGGAGTAGTGAACATTTCCATTGCATAAGAACCTAATGGGATGGTAATGATTTGATCCAAGTGTTAGTCAGACCCTCGTGTTACTCATGTGTAAAGACAGAGAGAGAGAACGAATGACATACAAGTATTAGCCAGTGATTTAGTACAGTGGGAACCCCTCATAGTGATCGTGGTTACAGTGATCAATCGCTTATATGGATCAAAAAGCTTGGGACAGAATAATTCAGAATAATACTTAGATTGTTCATTTTGGATCATTTCATACATGACAACATCATCCCAGAGCTGTCAGATCCTTTAGCAAGCAGCCTGAATTTATACTGCCACCTTAATGTGTATCACAATCAGCCTCTGAGCTTAGCAAATCAGCTGGCTGCTAACTAGCACTAAACACAAAGTATAGCCCAGGTGGATGGGAATGCCTTCAGTTTTGTAGGCGTTAAATAAACCATAGTTAAAATTTTGACCTGATGATGGGGCTAGATGAAAAGTTAAGGGGGGGGGGCTAGTTTAATGTAAGTGTTCTCTTAATGTAAATTTTACCTTCTTCAAGCCTAACTCAAAATAACCCTGATAACCTCATCAGGGGTTATTGACTTGACAAAGCTCCTCAGATCCAGTGGAAGAAGTTTTGACATGCTGAGTAGTTCTTCATAATAAGTTAGCTAAGTCTGTACATTCATTGCTCTCTTTCTGTTGATTCACAGAGTCCGTCAGAGTAAGTCTCAGCGATGTGCTGTCAAGGATTGGACTTGAAGACCAGTACGATAACAAGCTCACACTTAGCACTGTTCTGGAGATTAATCACGATGATATATCAGAGAACAAACTTGAAACTGCAAAGTCACTTCCTGACACCTTTTTGAAAAGGCTTATGATGTTGAACACAAATGCTAGAAGTGTCAGATGTGAGTCCCGTGAGGTCGATACAGACAAGAACAATGACATCAATCCCCTGGACCTGATCACTGCATTGTTTCTCTGTTCAGATCGCTTTCTCCAGCAGGACATAGTTCTGAAAATGGCTCTCTGCCAGTTTGCTGTCCCGCTCTTGCTGCCAAATCATGAAACGAGAGAAATCATAATGAACCTGTGGTCCATGCGCGAAATTGTCAGAATCTTTAGACCCTCCAAAGAGGCCTTCATAGAGGTAAACTGTGAAGAAAGAATTGTGAACTCTAATTTTCCTCTGGTGTCATTCGTCAGGCTGGGGACCACAAGCTTGTCCAAGTCTCAGATGTTGAACAAACTGCTTAGTAACGCTAACCAGTACCATGATACATTTTATCATCGTAACATGCTGTGTGGTGATGCCCCCAGGAGGATTTCAGATGGGCTAGTCGAAATCAGCTGGTACCTGCCATGTGGGCATAGGAGCACAGACAAATTCCCTGAGCCGCTGGCCGTTGCCAACCTCAGAGGAGACATCAGGACCTTTGACAAGCAATTCTCATTCCTCTGCCAGACATCTGCAGCTGTTTACATCTTCTGCGATGAATCAGAAACTGATTACTTCAACAATCCGGAAGGAAAAGATGTGAAAGCAAAAGTAATTTTAATTAGCAGCGCACAGGGGAAAACCTTCACACTCAAAACGATGACAACAGAACCATGTTTAAAGACAACTATTGTGACCCAGAAGAAAAAGACTGATGCAGAGCTGATAAAAGCCCTCCAGGAATCAATCTCTAAGATGCTTGAAAACTGTCCAGACAAAGTGTCAGTGGTAAATCTGGCTGACAGAGCTCGGTGGTGTGGAATCCTGGTTGATGAAGATAGTGATGAATGCCACAGCGCATGGAAAAACGCAGGTAAAATAACCAAACGCATCGTTAACACCTCCAAATTCAAAGACAAGCAACTGACTTCCCAGGGACAGATCTGGAAAAAGCTGTCGGAGCTGGAAACTGAGTCCTGGAGATTGCGAAAAGTAGGCAACCAGAACACTGACGTCTACCGAGACTCTTTGAAAATAAAAACAGAGGAGCTTAGGAGGACACAGATGAGATTTGAAATGACATCTGCAATGTCAACCTTCCTTAATGGAGTGGTCACCTCAGAAGTGCAACGCTGTTATTTCCTGAAATGGCTAGAAATAGATTTGGACACTGTGTCCCGGAACAAGCTGTCAGCTCTTCAGGATCAATACAAAGAGCTAAGGCAGAAATGTCCCCAAGACACAGAAAAAATTGTGGAGATTGACAGGCAAATGTCTGTTTGTTCTTTACGCCTGGACCACTTTTTCCGAGAGTGTGGGCAGCTGTATGAATGCGCGGAGAACCTGCCGGAACACAGCCGCCAGAGAAAAACCATGGAACAACTCCCTGCACAGTGTGCTCAGATGCTGCTGGATGGTTTCCCTCTTGAGCTTGTTGATGGAGATGCAGCTAACATCCCGATGAAATGGATCACGAAGGTGCTTACTGAACTTCACAACATTATGCAGTCCAACAGTATTCTCAAGGTCATTACAATCATAGGAGCGGAAAACTCAGGAAAATCGACCCTGCTCAACGCCATGTTTGGGGCTAGGTTTGCAGTTAGCAAAGGAACATGCACCAGAGGGGCGTTCATCCAGCTGATCACTGTCAACAAAGACATCAGAACGGCACTGGGGTGTGACTGCATCGTCATCATCGACACGGAGGGACTGAAACCGAATCAGATGTTTCAAGATGATTACAGCCATGAACGTGATAAGGAAGTAGCAAGCCTCGCTGTTGCACTAAGTGACGTCACAATTGTCAGTGTTTCCAGGGACAACTGCATTGAGAA
The DNA here is from genome assembly GCF_042242105.1 of Pempheris klunzingeri. NCBI lineage: Eukaryota > Metazoa > Chordata > Actinopteri > Acropomatiformes > Pempheridae > Pempheris > Pempheris klunzingeri. The sequence continues at coordinate 24,635,097 of NC_092014.1, read as the reverse complement.
AGACATCTTAGAGACGGCGCTTCATGCTTTCACAAGGGTGAAGAATGTGAGCAATACGCCTCAGTGTCATTTTTTGCGTACCAATATGTCTGTGAGAGAGGGAGAAGAGAGGAAGAAGAGAGACAAAGAGTTGGTGGAACAGCTCAATGAAGTAATCCAGAATGACACTTGGATGAAGAAAGCCAACATCACCAAGATCTCAGATGTAATGGAGTTTGATCCTGATACTTGCAGCTGGTACATTCCTCCACTTTGGCAAGGGACTCCACCGATGGCTCCTGTCAGTGCTAACTACAGTGAGGCTGTGCATGCTTTGAAAAAGCAACTGATAGGGGATCTCAAAAAGTCTCGGGAAAGGGTCGATCTGACACATTTTATCAGTAAGGTAGAACACTACTGGAAGGGTGTGTGAGAAATGAAGCTTCATCTGAGCAAAATGCAGGAGCACGCAGTGTGAACACATGAAAAGGGGGAGCAGAATAATTTCATAAGAGCTTGTTTCAGTTTCATCAACAAAATGGAATCCATTTAGATTCCAAAGAAACAACAACCAAGCAGCAAAGAAAAGGTATCTGATCAATAAAAACTCTTTTCACTCTTTATGTCACTTTTTATTTACAATGCATTTTTAAACGCTCCAACTTGTTGAACACTGTACAAATAAAACATTAAACGTGTATACGGTTGCATATTATTTTACTTTTTATTCTTTATATAAGGTCATTTTGACCTGAATAGGGAAAGAGAGATACATAAATTTGATGTGTACAGATGTGTAGCAGACACCTAAAATCAGTCAGTTCAGTTATCAGATCTTTGTCAAAAATTACAGTGTCTGCAAGAAATGAATTTGCCAGCATTGGTTGAATTATTTCAAAAGTGCACAGATGAAGATAATGCTAAAAGTAATTGATATGTTGTGAATTTATGTGCTAGTTTGTAAAATAAAGATGGCTATGTTGTCTCATTTACTTGGTCTATTATTCACAAAGGGCTCGCTACAATAATATCACACAATTACATTCATAACAGTTTGTAATGAAGATTTTAGATGTGGCTTTACTGAAATTGTGAAAATAAATCCTCACATACATATTTATGTAACACTTACCACCAGATTCTAGTTGGATAACATGGCATACTGCATTTTGAAGGCTCAGCTCGCCCAGAATATGATATATGATATATATTATAAAATATATATTATAAAAAAACTCCTAAGTGTTGCTGGTAGGTGATTCTCAGTTCATATATATTCAAATTTAAATTTGTTTTAAAAGACAGCTTTGGTTGCATCATGCTTGCTCCTTGCTGAGTCACTCTATAATCTCTCATTACATGTTAAATTCATAATAAATTCACACAACAGTAACACATTTAAGGGGTTCTCTTGAAAGTAAATGAAAAAATAAAGACCACAAGAAGTCTTTGTACATTAATTGAAAATTACAAGAAGATTAACAGTGTGCAGTCTGCTCCTTGCGTATAGTGCAGTAGAATGAGGTTTAGTGAGGAATCAGCGAGACATCATTCGCACAAACTCTGTGGAAAGAAAATATGTGTTGTTATTGCTTGGAAACACAATATTTTTTATTGTTTTTCAAGGAAAATCATGCTCTAAAACTTTTTTTTGGTGCCTTTCATTGCAAACACTGTCCCTTGAGTCTGTATATTCTTACTTTATTTCCTATTTTTACTCAGCTTCCTTACTTAAAGTATTAATGACTCACCTTCGAAGTCCACCTGTCCGTCCCCATTCAGATCTACATCGCGCAAGATCTCATCAATCTCACGGTGGTTGAGCTGCTCCCCCATTAGCTTCTTCATGGCTTCCCTCAGCTCCCCAAGGCTGATCTGACCATCGCCATCAGAGTCAAACTGGAAAACAAAGCGGATGTGGCAAAGAAAATAAAAATGAAAAAGCATATGCAAAGAAATGCATTAGTGAAAGTTGTGAAAAATTGCAGACCTCCTTGAAGGCATCCCTCAGCTCCTTGACTCCAATCATGTCTGCAGTCTCTGCGAGCATCTTGGGACCCATCAGTTCCACAAAGTCCTCAAAGTCCACTCTGCCACCACCTGGAGGGGTAGAAAAAAAAATACACAGAATACAATGTTAATTTTTATTTTTAATTTAATTTTAATTTTAATTTTTTTTGTCTTTATCAAGCAAGCAAAAACCAGATGAATCAGTTAGTGACCAAAGTGATATGTGCTTGGGGAGTTATATAGCTTTAATGCTTTATGGAGTTCTGAAAGTTCTGCATTATGGGCATAGAGCATACGCCCAGACATCAGTCGTCAGTCAGTTCAACAATACATGAGCAATTTGTTAAAGCATATTTAATCCAGTAATTGAATACACATATTTATTTAAACATTGTATATTGAAAAGAAGCATCAGCACAGACATTTTGGACTCACAGATCTGCTGGCTGAGTTCTATCAGTTCCATCTCTGTCGGCATGTATCCCATAGTCCTCATGCACTCGCCCAGGTCCTTACAGCTGATGAAGCCGTCCTTGTCTTTGTCAAACTCCCTGAATGCCTCACGCAGCTCTGCATGGAAAAAGAATGTGTGAGTGAGCGAAAATCAGAGATATTGCTGTTCTGAGAGAAACACTCCATGGGTCTTATGCTAAAACCTTCTCTATGTGATTATTACATTTTTCAAATCAATCTGATGGTTATGTGTTTGTAAGAAATTAGACCATTGGAACTGGGAGTAGCCAATGGTCTAATGGTCGAAGGTGACACATTATAAGTTTTACTGTTTGTAGCTTTAACTAAAAAAAATCATAATTTGAAATCCATTAAAATCCATGCACTAACAACTCTTAGCCTTTGAATTAAATCAGACTTGATTCATAAAACGATTTTAGACATCAAAGTCTATTTACAGATATTTGGAAGTGCTAAAAGGTGCTAAAACCTTTTGTGGCTCCAGCGCTGATAAATTGCCTTATGTGATGTCACTTGAGTCTGTGTCGACTGGGGCTGAACACCTCTGTAATGTGTTCCTCATCTCAGTTTGAGGCTGGTGGCTTGAAGCTATATTAGCTCTTACCAGCATAACACACACGGATCACAAACTGAACTGTTGCTGGTTGGATTGCATTCTGGGTAATGTGGGCACCTGGTTTTGATAGAAAAGAAGGATTGTGGAACAAAGAAAATGATATTTCTGGAGTTTTGATCACAGTGTGTGAGTGTGACAACGTTATAGGAGTGCAATGATAGTCGAGTGAAGTTGCTTTTTAAGGAGTTTGAACATAAAAAAATCCCAAATCTAAGTGACCATTTTCCATAATCAAATCATAAATTACATTCCTGTGAATGTAGAGTGTGAACGTGTGAGCCAAACCTGAGGGATATAAGAACTGTGCATAAACTGTGAGGAATAATCTTCTCCTTTGAATAATAATCCTTCACTTTGATCATCCACAGTTCAAGTTAAAAAAACCCAGCTGGTTCACATATCTGACATTCAACGAGAGGGCAAAGTCAGGAAAGTCTTTTTAAATTCTGCTCTGTACACTTAAGCACAATTTTCACAGTCAAACAGAAGATTTGAGGTTTGAAAGGAAGGCGGTTCGGTAAGAAGACAGGGAAACGACTGAGGGGGTGAGAGATGAGGGAGGATTTGGATTAAGCTTTTGGTATCTCTGTACCTTCCATTTCCTCTGGTCGTAGATCTCTGTCCTGCAGTGGTGTGGATAGACAACAGCACAGAGAAACGGACAGCCAGTTAGGTTACACACATTCTTAATCTTAATCTTCTTTCTGTTTCACACATGCAGTCACAAAAGGCAAAACATGCTGGAAACATTTTAGTGCCTCAGCTCCCAGTGGTTCCTCCAGTCCTATTACGCATTTTTGTTCCATGTTTAACCACCCAAGCGGAGATTCTATTACAGGATTACTTGTTTTTTGATCTGACTGACCTCAATAACCTTTTTAGTCGATCTGCTACACAAACTCATGCCCAATCTCATTCTGCTGATGCCAGCGGAGAAGCTTTGAAAGTCTGCTGCGCATATGCTCCACAACAGGCATTTGAAATGTACAATAAAAAAAATAAAAAAACGCAGAATGACAAATCCTGCAGACTCGCTTTAGCTTGTCTCTCACTTTCCAAACCAACCAACCAATCCAAAGGCACACACACATCTGCATGCACCCACACATGCACCGAAGCTCATGAAACTGTTTGTATGTCGATCTGTTTGTATGTCGATGCATTTTTTTTATTTTTTAACAGTAACACTTTCAACTAAAGCCACGCACAAAAAAACAGTTTCCAGTTTATATTGAACTGGTATGGCATGAGCAAAAGGTGATGCCAGGATAAGTTTGTTCCTCGATGTGTTCTGCGAGGCGGTGACATCAACAGCCGGAATAATACAGGCCTGGATTAGAGGATGCTGGGGAGAGAACAGTGGCGGGGAGATTACAGCTGTAAATTGTATTACAAACCACAAAGGCTTATCGGTTTTTCATTCCTCTATCTGCCGCTGATTTTTTTCATCTGCGTCTGCATCTGCACCATGATTCAGCCAGCACTCGATTAATGAACATTAACACACCTGCATAGGCTAAACATGCAACAAACGCAGACTAATGTTAAAATTCATCACTGCTGGCTTGAGCCAAGTTCAGGTACAGCTGCCACATGTTTTCTTTGTTCTCATTTTGTAATTGTTTTAGCCTAAAAAACAATGATGAGTATTTATTCTATGGTTTATTTTTAGTTTGCCATTTTAGAGAAGAAAAACGGGGATGATGGGGGATTAATTACCAGTAAAGGTCAACACTCTCACCCTATCTACCTCATGGACTAATCTGTGCACTCTGTTGAAGAGTCCCATCTCTTTCCTGGATCCAGGAGAATCAGGAGGCTACTCCACAAGTTCTGGACTGGCTCAGAAAGGTTTGGTGCTGGGTTACTGGACTGACACAAGAGCCTAGCCCTAATGTTCACCATGGTCATCTTGTTTTAGCTAATTAGCACTAAACAGTACATTCAAGTACAGCTGAGGTTGATTGGTTGGACAGTTTTGTTTCACCATCTTTTGATTTGATCATAAATTAAAGTATATTGGATACGTGACAATTCGAACCCTAAATAAAAATAAAGGGTTCAACAAAGTCATTAGGATTAATCCTCTGGGAGGCCACGAAAGTCTGTTCAGCATTTCAAAATTTGGCAAATCTTTAGCACTCAGCAGATACAAAGCAACATTAGTAATCTTATTTCTTGTGACATCATATATAAGACCAGTATTCGCTCTCCTTATCTTCTTTCTTTTGATGCTACTGTGACTGTATACCATTTGGTGCTGTGCAAGTACGTACACTGTTTTTTTTTCACATAGAAACTGCAGTCAGGTGATGAATCCCTGTAGATCTCTGCGACCTTTCACATCGCGCATTCATTTATTTAATCATTTTCAATATCAATTATAGCAGCTTTAAGGTTGTGCTGCCTTTTGACCAGAATTGTGTCCGAGAAAATTCACAAAGTCCACGTTCACAAGGCTGCTTTCATCTATATTTGAAAACTGTGTGGTCACATGTAAAATAATAAATGGATTATATTATGGATAATATGGTGTATATTGTTATATTGTGTTCATCAGTATTGTTACATTTCTCCTCCAGACTCAGCTCAAGGTCTTCCAATAGATCGGGATCCTATAGCTGTGATGAGTGACTACACCACCATCCTAATGGCTCTTTTCAATTAGCGCTGCTGGCTACTCAGTCAGGAAATTACTCTATTATGGATCTCTGCCATATCCCCCATCTCTATATAAGACATTAATCTGAAATAAGACACATGCATAATATCTCAGCAAAGTGAGAAGGTGAATTTATGATCTAAATTACAATATCGACAAATTGGGGGGTCGGTTATACAGTCATTTTAGTGTAATCTGTTATACAGCATGTTATTTTCTTTTTACAGCTCCTATAAGACAAATCAGAAGTCCAATCTAACATTTTTCATTCTTTCTTCATTAAAATATTTTGATTTTATTTCTATTTCCAAGATAACAAATGCTTTGAATATGTGACAAATGTATTGTAAAATAATTCCTGTTTGAAATATAAAAGCTTTATGAAACACTGGAGGTGTTATAAAAGATTATTCTATATCGGTGTTTTCCAAAACAAATTATATTGTGCAACAAAGTCAACAAAGAATTCTTATGAAACTTGGTGATCTGGAGGTACGTAGGACTGATGGGAGGTTGACACACATGGGGATGTGGGCTGTGAAGATGTCACAGTGAAGTGATGGATGGCCTTAACTGCACCCTCACTTGGACAGTGAGGGCTCTGTGAAAATGGATGGATGAAGAGATTTATGGGCGATTTTGGCTATGATAATACTGAACTGTGTGTGTGTGTGTGTGAGTCATACATACAAGTTGGCTCTGTGCGAAGCCCTGCCTGAGGAAAATACAAGCAGGCCCCACTAAGTTGTGCAGCATGTTGCAGTTCTTAACCAGAGCACACAGGGGCTCATCGAACTCCCGCTCGCTCCCTCCTTCCTCCTCGTCATCCGTGTCCTCACCTGCACCACTTAGGCCCCCCAGCATGGCGGCAGCCAGTGGGGTGCCACTTCGATCTATGGGCGACTCCCCCTTGGAGGAGGGGAACCAACCGGATTAGGACCCAGATAAAGTTAAACTTAAATTCCACTGACTGCAATAAAAGTGGCTTGTTCACATGCACAGTTTTGTACCTTTATGGCATTATGTCATTAGTCAAATTTTAAGATATAGATTTATTTATATTCTTCATCCGAAGCCAAATCCATTTGAAAGGCTGCTGCATCTGATTGGAAGTTGTTTACAGTTGTGAGATGTATGACTAACTTTCACAAATTATTTAATTTAGATATGAACATCCACAAAGCATTATTTAAATCTAGCATCGTCTAAATCAAATCAAACTCACTTTGATGAATCTATTTCTCCCAGCTAAAAGTTATTAGTTAAATGCATCCTTACCTTCCTTTTACTGTTCTTTTTAGAAGCCTTGTTGATGTTTCCCATCACCCTGCAATCTTCTTCCTGTCTTCTCCCCTCCCTTTCCTCCACGTTTATACCCACACTTCTCCCCTGTCTCTCTTCCTCTTTTCCTCTTCTTCTCCCTCTCTGTTTAATTGTCACATAAACATCCAAAGTCAATACTAAATCCACTGCCGTCCACGGGATTACACCTTTCACACCCAGTGAGATGAAGACAAATGTTTCCACTTGCACCACTACAACTGAAAGCAAATGAGGAGTCCTCTCAGTGCATGTGCTGCAATCCGAGATCCTATTGGTCCAGTGAGAGGCAAGATAGGCACATTATGCCGCATCAAATCCTAAACTCCTATAGGTTGTTGGAGGCTGTCAATGAGCCTTGAGACATGTAGTGGGATACTATGGAACAGCAGCGGGATGCTGGAGTTTGAGGCGAGGTGGGAGAGACGGGTCATATCTGGGCTGAAACAACCTGCTGCTGCCAGACTGGCTCTGATTGCATGACTCGACCATTTTCTCTCTCCCCTTTCTATCCCTTTCTGTCTCTCTCTCAAGCAAAACACACTTTTTTTTCTATTTATCTGTCACCCCCCCCCCCTTTGCCACGAGTGATCCCTTGAATTTGGACCAACTTAATCTAATCCACCCCACCCACCTTCCTCTCTCAGTCTCTCAGACATCGTGCTTATGGTTTCAAAATGACTAGTCTGGCAGAACTCTATGTGTTTATTTGTGTGTGTGTGTGTGTGTGTGTGTGTGTGTGTGTGAGAGAAAGAGCGAGAGAGAGAGATAGCGCGCGTGCGTGAGAGAGAGAGAGGTGAGGGATTGGGGGGGATGGTAGAATTATGGATGGAGAATTGGCTGCCTGTTTAATCCCTGGCATTTCAGATTAGAGGGAAAGAGTTATGTTGACAGGCCACATGGGGTAGCTTGAAGTGGGAGTGATAGTGGAAGTGTGTTTATGTTACTCAGCTCCCATTTGAAGCACAAAGACAGATGGAGGTAGAAAGAGAGGGATGAGTAACCTCAAGAAGTAACTTGTGTAAATGCTGGAAACAAAAGGGCACACATAACAAATTACGCTGATATTGAAAACTAAAGGATTGATCTCTCTTGGATGCCAGTTATAAACTGAAGTGCTAAACAGAACCTCAAGACCACTTTGACCGGCCCTGGAACCAGTATTTAATATAAACATTCAACTGTTTGGTTAATTTTTCTATAAATATTATCGTCCTAAATATGAATCTAACTCTTTATATTTTATGTATAATAATATGTCCCCACATTATGGTCTGATGACATTGTTACTTTCATTTCATTCAATTCAAAATCTAATTTAGTAGTTACATTTACTGTGAATGTCTGAACCATCTATCTTTGAAAAAGTTTGACTAAATCCCAACCAAACTCTAATCAAATTTTGATTGCTTTGGAAAAGATCACATTTTATTCCAACCATTCAACTGTTCAGATATATTTTGTGTTAATGTTATCTTCCTGTAATCTGGTCAGTATAGTAAACTGCTTTCATTTTAAATTAAAAACAAAAAATACAGAAAATCAGTCAAATGTAGGATGCAAACTCTTCTTCGTGTCATTACAATAACCCTAAATTTCCAAAAAATATGGGACATTGACCTTGATGTCCTCATTGCTAGCCACGGCATCTGTCCTGGCATGGTACGGCATGGTATCTTTTCTGTGCATCTCATCATTAGACTTGCTTACTTCCATCCACGCTGCTTCACTCCTTAACCCGCTGCTGAATGGAAGGTCTGGCTCTGCTGCTTGACTGTGTCTATTAAGGTTGTTCATCATCCAGAGGTAATCTTGACCAAACACCAGCACGGTGTAATCGGAGGGTATCATGAATATCTTAAAATTATGTTTCACTTCTCCTTTCTACAGTACATTATTATTTTTTTTTTTACTTACTTTATTGAATCTTTCAAATTCCATAAGGGGCACAGGTTTTGCTGGCAATCTATTTTGCTTTTAGCTCATTCCCCCCAAGGGTGGGGGGAAGATAGAGGTGTGGGTGCCTGTCTACTACACCATCAGTATCGACAAAACCACCAGATGGCACCACAGAAAGGAAAATTCAAATAAAATTAAATCTCAGTTTTTACATTTCAGTGTTTTCTCACATTTTTGGAAAATTCTTGCTGTGCAAGATTTCCTGAGTTCTTTATTAATGTATTCCTTCCTTTCACCTTTCTCTCTCTTTCACTGTTCGGTGCCATTTACATCCCGATCCAATTGTCATGAAAGCAAGAAATACCAATCCTGCAGAAGCTAAATTAAATCCTTCATTGAAGCCTCACAATCCCTACTTTTTGATCGGACATTTTGCTGCTTAGAGTTGTTGTATCTATCAGCAGTAGCAGAGCAGGTGATGGGCACCTGCAGCCCTCATCCTGTGTAGTCACTTTAGGAGAACAGACACATTTCCCCCCGCCCTGTCACTCCCCTCTATCTGTTTTGTACGTTTCTCCACTTTATATTTTTTCTACATATCACTATTTCTTATTTCAATGTCAGTGTAGATCTCTTATTTTGATTCCTTTCTTCTGGCTTCATAAATAACTGGGTACCTACATGCTTTAAAGCTAAATGAGAATACATAACACAGACCTCATCGCACAGTCCATCTGATAGGAATAGAAACTATTCATGAGCAGCTTTTTTCTACTTCACACTGTCGATGTGTCACCAGGAGAGTGCAGCAAAGCTCAGCTTGTTGCTTGTGCAAAGACGACCTTGTGCTGAGCTGCAACACGCCACCACCAGATGCCAGCCTCGTGCTGTCTTGCTGTTGAAGGCACAAGTACATCATTTCAGTTTCAAAAACCATTTGTTTGCACTTGGCAGAAAGAAAAGGGAGAGATTCGGCGAGGTGTGGTCAGTGGGCAGATGTTGAATGGGGGGAATTTTGGCAACTAAAACGCTGTATCCAACATAAAAGGACATTTCTGTCATGGATATTGAATATTTTGAAATGTTTCGAATCTGTGGAACTGCATATTATGATGTGTGTCGTGTGGCCATCTTGGCTGTTGTTGCTGTTTGGGGTCTCGTAAGCCCATATGGGCGAGGCACCACAAATGGTGCAGGACACATATAGATACATAAGTCAGTCAATCAGTTGCGCAATAGGACAATCACTGACATCATTCTGAGCCTGACCCTGCAGCCTGGCCTTTCTATGGACTTTGGGGAATTAAAAAACATTTCCACTGTGAATCTATTAGTAGAGAGGACAGAGCGTGATGAGATGACTTGCGATAAAGGATTTGAATCCACAGTGTGTCGGTTATATAATAGTATGTGCCTTAGCCCACTGATCCAGCTGGACACCCATCAGATTAGAAAATGGTAGCCTCAGTCCTGTAATGGGCTTTTTCCAGCATTGTTTACCACGCTGTTCTTGCAACAAGGGCTTAAGGTGGTATCAAACGGAGACATCTCGAACAAATACAAAGTAGAAAAAAAAGTAGACGCACGCTCTTACAGAAAATCACATTCACGCAGAAAGAAAGCGCTCAGTAGTGGCTCAGTCTTGCACAGCGGGGAAAAAAAGATGCACTGACATTCGACCTCAATCAACAGCCCGGTGTGAACACAAAGCTTCACAGCCATAAAACCCAAAACAGAGCAGTTGGGTGAGAATTCATGCTCTATCCCTCGACAACAGCGAGCGGACCAGATGTCTGAAAGACGAGGATAGAAGATAGGCCAACCGAAAATCCAGTGGCGGGGCAGAAAACAACATGCTGGATGCGTTCCAAAAGTCAGGATTTTGCATGCCATGCTATGCTAACAGCTTTGTTGTAGGTCAGGTCAAACATTTTGGCTGAGATGGTGTTTGTCCATGTGTAGCTGCATGCTTACACATGCTTGCACGCTGACACACAAACACAAATTTATTACAAATGCTGTAAATTCCTGTGAGGCTTCAATAAGTTGACCTACAAATAAACTTTGTAGATATTGACTTCAGAAATTCTAAAAAAACGACAGCAATTTCTGAGTCATCGTGTTATTGTGGCTGTACTCTACACCATTTCCAGCCTGCATTATATCAGTGTCATCAAACTGTTACAATTTGCACAAGGCTGGCTCCATAATCCCAGTGCATTAAAGATGGGTAATAACACTCTTGTGTGGTATACTAAGCCTGTCAGAGCTTTAACAGAAAAATACAGTGCTTTCATTCAGACTCTGTACCATCCATAACCATTTTCTGACCCTGAATGTGTGCTTGATCTCTCTGGCAAATGTATTTATCTGCGAAGACATCCGTAAGATGAGTTGCAGGGAAGGGGATCAAGCTGAGGTGAATTGAGCTAAACCAAACCGAGTTAAGATTGTTAAGAGTTGATACACTAACGTTAAAAATGAAATGAAATCATTTATGACAGTTAGAACAATACATTTCACCAGTTCACATAATGACTGAAAATGATGAATACAACCTCCGAGCATGAGCACAAACACTTACTTGTACTGAATGTAACTGTAATGTATCTTATGACTCCAGGTCACAGGTCTCCTGTATTAAAGGCCCTCAAGGTAACACAATGATAAATACACCTTTTCTTAGAGCTGCACGAATTATTTGTATATATCAACAGCAGAAAAAATGATGCAGTGTAAAAGGCATCACTCATAATGACAAAGAATTATCATCCATTTGTAGGTTCCCACGGCTCTTTGGGGCATTTTAGCATCTTCAGCTTTTTATTTTGCTTTACGACTTTGGTTCACTCTCCACTGTTCCACTGTTTCCAGTGAAAAGCTTTCATAAGACCACTGAAAACTGGGTGTTTGCATACGAGCATCTGCTCTAAACACTACGACGTCAGTGTTGTGTTTGCAGCTTGTTCTGCAGTGCCCAACTAGACGAGAAAAGCCATTAGTGCAGCTTTAAGTCTAACCTTTTTACAAATGGAATATGGCAATCACACTCAAAACCAGTTTATCCACTGACAGATGTTGATTCTGATTCAAAAATTGGAAACAAGTTCTATAGCAGACTTAGATACACTATCTAATATAAATTGAGCCAATAGTATTTCTGTTTTCTTTCTGTTTTTCCCAGAAACATTTTGAGAGTAAGAACAGGAACAGAAATAAAGGGAGAAGAAAGATGAAAACCATATCTAAAATATTAAACCATTGCTTCATGAAACCTTCATCAGACCTGAATTTAGATCCAAACTCTGGGCTATGTGTGGTGACTGCCATAGTTCATATAAGGAAAAACTCCTGGCATCATCAGCAGAGGATATCAATTTAACCAGACATCATTTTACAGACTGCAGCCACATATGGCTGGCTGGATTGTCCCACATTCCCTGCTCTCATTCTCACCCACTTACCCATTCCCAAAAGGAGGATAATTCCTTTTGCACCTGTCCAGATTTTGTTTATACATTTTCATGTGACCTAAAAATTAGATTTGAGTTTTCTCTGAGGTCCTGGAGGTCCTATGGATTAGTCTCTGCAAAAAATCGGATGCTGGGATGGAAAGTAACGGAAAGGTTGGAACTGTGTGTTCTTTATCTTCATCCATGAGTATATGCTGAGAGTGCACCAGTGGTAATGGTCCATCAACTAACCCGCTTTTAAATCTGTCCACTAAACCTGCTCTTGTCTTTTGCTCTCATTGCTGTGTATCCACTGTCAACAAATACTGACATTTGACAGCAAGAATCTGTAGCTTGATCTAATGTTTTCTAACAAAAAGAGAGTTAATTGCTGATGAACTTGTTCCCTAAAAGCTTAGTTCTGAAAAACTCACAAAAATGCACGACTATTCTTATTTTTGTATAAAAATAAAAATAATGATATACACCAATGCTGCACCACAAGCAAAAATAATGTCGTATGTCGTGAAAATAAGCTGTGGAGAGATCTTGGATTCAGATCGAATGTTTTGAGGTTAATGGTTAAGATAACGTTAAGATTCCTTCATAAAATTAACTGAATTTCCAAATAAATCACATTTTCAGGGTGTGTGACTACAGAGTGTATTCCCTGTCTTTATTCAAGACTGTGGTCTTTTAATGGGAGAGCATGATTTATTGATTTCATGTTCAGACCGTTCAGTATTTTCCCACAAAACCCTGCCCTCAAACTTCCTCCAGACCAAGAAAATCACACAGGAATTGGTAATGTGGTTATGTGGTTAGACAGCCAGTTTAGATCAGATATCAGATCATTTCACAAAGAAAAAGCAGGCTTTCAAAACCTGTGTTGACACAGCCTGCTTTTCATAATATCACAATCTAAGTTGTTCCATTACAGTTATGGAATTAAAAATGTAACTATAGTTAAGTTAAGTGCAATAAAATGACAAATGAAAAGTCAAATAATTATGAAGAATGCCTGCATGCAAGTGTAAGCAACATTTTAAAGCGTTGGTTTAGTTTAGCTTAGTTCAGCTGTGATAACTTTCCAAAGTTTTGTTTACTGTCTTTAAGTATCATAAATCATTGTGCAGTGATTTGGTGTCTGATAAGCCAACAAATTCATGGTTCTATCATTCTTCCTTGAGATTTATTGTTTCAGTACCTTAAGACATACAGTTGGGCAAAAAAGTATTTAGTCAGCCACCAATTGTGCAAGTTCTCCCACTTGAAAAGATGAGAGAGGCCTGTAATTTTCATCATAGGTATACCTCAACTATGAGAGACAAAATGAGAAAAAAAAAATTCCAGAAAATCACATTGTCTGATTTTTAAAGTTAAATTATAATGGAAAATAAGTATTTGGTCAATAACAAAAGTTCATCTCAATACTGTGTTATATACCCTTTATTGGCAATCACAGAGGTCAAACGTTTTCTGTAGGCACTGCAGGATTTGAGTCCCTGGCGGCGTAGTGTGTTACTGATGGTAGCCTTTGTTACTTTGGTCCCAGCTCTCTGCAGGTCATTCACTAGGTCCCCCCGTGTGGTTCTGGGATTTTTGCTCACCGTTCTTGTGATCATTTCGACCCCACGGGGTGAGATCTTGCGTGGAGCCCCAGATCGAGGGAGATTATCAGTGGTCTTGTATGTCTTCCATTTTCTAATAATTGCTCCCATAGTTGATTTCTTCACACCAAGCTGCTTACCTATTGCAGATTCAGTCTTCCCAGTGTGGTGCAGGTCTACAATTTTGTTTCTGATGTCCTTTGACAGCTCTTTGGTCTTGGCCATAGTGGAGTTTGGAGTGTGACTGTTTGAGGTTGTGGACAGGTGTCTTTTATACTGATAACGAGTTCAAACAGGTGCCATTAATACAGGTAACGAGTGGAGGACAGAGGAGCCTCTTAAAGAAGAAGTTACAGGTCTGTGAGAGCCAGAAATCTTGCTTGTTTGTAGGTGACCAAATACTTATTTTACCGAGGAATTTACCAATTAATTCATTAAAAATCCTACAATGTGATTTCCTGGATTCTTTCCCCCCATTCTGTCTCTCATAGTTGAAGTGTACCTATGATGAAAATTACAGGCGTCTCTAATCTTTTTAAGTGGGAGAACTTGCACAATTGGTGGCTGACTAAATACTTTTTTGCCCCACTGTATGCCTGAGATTGTTTTTTTTACTGGGGAGGGGGGGATTGGTTTTGTGTGAATACCTGCATGTCTAACTATGAGATTGTCCTCGCAAGAAGAACAACAGCATCAGTCCTTTCAGGAAGTACGGTTACGTTCAGGTGTCACAGGTGTCACAGGTGTTTGTTTTTTTTTAATCTTGGATTCAAACCTCTACTTGGTTCATCTGTGATATATTTATCAGTGACAGATGACCACCGGAATCCAAACACCACTTAATTTGGATTATGTGGTCCTGAGGGCTGCAAAACACATATCTCACCTGCATGTGTTGGAGCCCTTGGAAAGAGAAAGACTTTGTTGACCTGTTTTGCCATATTGACACATCTTCAGTCTATACAACTACTATAATGAACAAATATAAAAGCAATGTGCATAAGTTGACTCTCTCAGACAGTTCTAAAACTTGAGATACTGAGTTAACAGTAAAATGATGCTAATTTGATTCATGTTCAATTTAACGATCACACTAAGTGCCATGTTGAACTGTTGCATAATGCAGAGATTTCCCCATTTTATTAGTAACTGCCTTGTTTCTGTAAATAAGCTGACTTATAAGTGATGTTTTGCATTTGATTGTAACAAATTAAGCATTGCAAAAAAAGTCAAACATGGATTAGCATGCAGGTCATAGTGAGTCTTAACTTTAAAAGTGGTCAAATCTCTTACTGAATCTGACTGAAGCATTCATTTAAAGTTTGATGTGCTGTCAGATTGTCAGATTTCACAGAAATGCATCCCAGAATTGAGTCCTAGTGTGCACTGTCGTGTAAGTGATGCGCGTTTAACCGGCTGTCTTGTCCTCTGACTCATTTAAGCTCTAATCTCCCTTTATGTTGCAATCAGCCTCTTCTCTCTTTCTTTGTGACATTCTGCCGTCCGTCAGTTCCCGACCCTCATCCCAGCCCTCCCCTTCTTCAGTTTCTCATCATTCACCCCATCTGTTGCTGAATGTATGAAATGTCTGGTCTGAACAATGAGCACTAGAGGGTAAAAAAAAGAGACAAAACAGAGTAAACAAAAACACAGCAGGGCGCCCCGTTCTTTGCAGCAGATGATGGATGTTTTGTGATAGTAAACAAATGAGTGAAAGTGACACTTTTGCTCGTTTCCAAAGCAACAAATGGTCTTGGACCCAAATACATAAGTCACTTCCTTATAAGGTATGAAGCATCCAGACCAGCGTTTAGAATCAGGTCTATGGTGAAGCAGCTTTTAGTTTCAATGCTCCCCACCTATGGAAGAAGCCTCCTGAAAACCTAAGGTCTGCCAAAACTGTCAGTGCATTTAAATCAGGTCATAAAACATCACTGTTCACTGTGGCTTTCCAATGAAAGAGCTACATAACTTTCCTTTAATTTGTAACTATTTATACACATGCTTTTATTGTCTTTTAATGCAGCTTCTCTTATGCTTTAACTATTTATTTTCTTGTGCTTTTATTATCTTTTACATGCAATTTTAATGTTTCTGTAAAGCACTTTGAATTGCCTTGCCTTGCCTTGTACTTTTTAATTTAGGAAAGGCTCCATGCTCCAAACTTACATTTTTTTTTAACATTGAATATTCAAGACCCGTCAGAAACATAGACACATTTGGAAATGTAGACACCAACTTTGGGTTTAGTCACAAACTGTCGCTGTTGTGGGAACTATATGACTAAAACCCAGAGACGTACAGATCAAGGTCCGACAGGGACAGTCTGTGTAGTCTGCTTGCAAACCTGCACTGTACAGAAACACACAAGCACCAGGTGATGACATAACTGAAAACTTGTTAAAGTAGGACGGGCTGGAATACTGATTCACACAAACCTCTGCAAACAAACATAAAGTTTTGGTGAGCCTCTATTTATAATTAATAAAAACTTTATAGCTCTGGCAGAATTGTGGACTTTTCAGATGACATTAAGTTCGGTATTAGCCCATGAAATGACCTGTTACCTTGTTACCAGTTGTTCTCAACACCATTAGAATTGTTGAGATGTTACCTACCGCACCTACCAGCTGGCCAGAAGATGCATATCATCTGGTATTAAAAATACTCCCAAAATTACACGTACGATCATTGGAGAGTACCAGCCACAAACCATGTCATCACAGTAACAATAGAACACTGGTTAACATGTGAAATGCTCACATTTTGGTTACATTAAGGCACCAAAGTATGTGTTTACGTTCAGGAAAAGATGATAGTTTGGATTAAAATAAGTGCGTTAGTACAGTTAAGTAAGTGACATAAAATTACGTAGCTGTGTAGTTTAAGAAAATAAACTCACACAAACAGCATTCTAGTAGTCAAAGTCCTGTGATTGACCAACCCAGCCTCCTCCTCCTCCTCCTTCTGCCACCTATATGAACTTTTTTAAGTCATCGGACAGCTTACTCAATAGCCTGATGATAGTTGAACTGGGTGTTCCTGCCCACACTGGCTGTTGCGCACTGTCAGATTAGCATTTTAAGTGCACTCAAGCGTTCCTGTAGACATAGATTCTGTGCAATATGCTT
Organism: Pempheris klunzingeri; assembly: GCF_042242105.1. Taxonomy (NCBI): domain Eukaryota; kingdom Metazoa; phylum Chordata; class Actinopteri; order Acropomatiformes; family Pempheridae; genus Pempheris; species Pempheris klunzingeri. The sequence goes on along the minus strand of NC_092014.1, from coordinate 24,617,944 downwards.
GCATGTCCTATGTGAGGTCACAGGTCAGGGTGTGAAATCCATGTAAGAGGCAGAAGCTCTGATGATCTACTCAGAGAGATTATTCTTTTCCTTCTCTCCGACCACTCAGCTCTCCGTCTCTCATTTAGAATTCTTCCCTTCTATGTCACTGCCACTGTAGTTTGTGGTCTGTCTCAATCAGCTGACGGCAATAGCTGAGAAAAATTAGTCAGTCTGTCAGTCTTTGAGGAAGTTCCTTAGTCTGATTTTGACTTGAAAACAAAATCTTTCAGGTCATTGTGCGTTTCTCTTCCCTTATACATAATTACACAAGGGTCATTGCATTGCTAGCAAACATGTTAAGTGCATTTCACTTCTCCTAAAACATTTACAGAGCTTATGTTTGGGATATTATGAAACCAGCATTGTTTACATCTATATTTGCTAGATTGCAGGCTTGCAGGCAGACTGATCTCAGAAAAATAATGTGAAAACACTGATGAGATGGTGGTGGCATGTAATGTGTTAAAATTGCATCGTCACAAGAGAGGTCAGGGTGGATGTATGGGTCAAACGCAAGACCTCCACCCAGGAGAGTGCTGTTTGTGTCCTGTGTGAAACCAAAAACTACTGTTGACGTATTTTAACCGATGTACAAAAAGTAACTTCATATCCATAACTAACATTTCTATATTTTAAGACAAACCATGATCTTTTCCTAGACCTAGGGTTAGGATTAAGGTTATGGTTAATGCTACTCTTGGTGTCTAAACATAACCAAACTGTGACTGCTTCACAACGTTAACCACACATTTGTTATTGTTACCTGGTGAGAAAGGTCCCATCAGCTGTATGTATGATACGTCATATATGACATATCAGACATACAGTGGGGCAAAAAAGTATTTAGTCAGCCACCAATTGTGCAAGTTCTCCCACTTAAAAAGATGACAGAGGCCTGTAATTTTCATCATAGGTATACCTCAACTATGAGAGACAAAATGAGAAAAAAAAATCCAGAAAATCACATTGTCTGATTTTTAAAGAATTTATTTGCAAATTATAGTGGAAAATAAGTATTTGGTCAATAACAAAAGTTCATCTCCATACTTTTTTTTGTTATATACCCTTTGTTGGCAATGACAGGTCAAACATTTTCTGTAAGTCTTCACAAGGTTTTCACACACTGTTGCTGGTATTTTGGCCCATTCCTCCATGCAGATCTCCTCTAGAGCAGTGATGTTTTGGGGGCTGTCGCTGAGCAACACGGACTTTCAACTCCCTCCAAAGATTTTCTATGGGGTTGAGATCTGGAGACTGGCTAGGCCACTCCAGGACCTTGAAATGCTTCTTACGAAGCCACTCCTTCATTGCCCGGGCGGTGTGTTTGGGATCATTGTCATGCTGAAAGACCCAGCCACGTTTCATCTTCAATGCTTGCTGATGGAAGGAGGTTTTCACTCAAAATCTCACGATACATGGCCCCATTCATTCTTTCCTTTACACGGATAAGTCGTTCTGGTCACTTTGCAGAAAAACAGCCCCAAAGCATGATGCTTCCACCCCCATGCTTCACAGTAGGTATGGTGTTCTTTGGATGCAACTCAGCATTCTTTCTCCTCCAAACACTACAAGTTGAGTTTTTACCAAAAAGTTCTATTTTGGTTTCATCTGACCATATGACATTCTCCCAATCCTCTTCTGGATCATCCAAATGCTCTCTAGCAAACTTCAGACGGGCCTGGACATGTACTGGCTTAAGCAGGGGGACACGTCTGGCACTGCAGGATTTGAGTCCCTGGCGGCGTAGTGTGTTACTGATGGTAGCCTTTGTTACTTTGGTCCCAGCTCATTCACTAGGTCCCCCCGTATGGTTCTGGGATTTTTGCTCACCATTCTTGTGATCATTTTGACCCCACGGGGTGAGATCTTGCGTGGAGCCCCAGATTGAGGGAGATTATCAGTGGTCTTGTATGTCTTCCATTTTCTAATAATTGCTCCCACAGTTGATTTCTTCACACCAAGCTGCTTCTATTGCAGATTCAGTCTTCCCAGTGTGGTGCAGGTCTACAATTTTGTTTCTGGTGTTCTTTGACAGCTCTTTGGTCTTGGCCATAGTGGAGTTTGGAGTGTGACTGTTTGAGGTTGTGGACAGGTGTCTTTTATACTGATAACGAGTTCAAACAGGTGCCATTAATACAGGTAACGAGTGGAGGACAGAGGAGCCTCTTAAAGAATAAGTTACAGGCCCGTGAGAGCCAGAAATCTTGCTTGTTTGTAGGTGACCAAATACTTATTTTACCGAGGAATTTACCAATTAATTCATTAAAAATCCTACAATGTGATTTCCTGGATTCTTTCCCCCCATTCTGTCTCTCATAGTTGAAGTGTACCTATGATGAAAATTACAGGCGTCTCTCATCTTTTTAAGTGGGAGAACTTGCACAATTGGTGGCTGACTAAATACTTTTTTGCCCCACTGTATAACGGTTTCTGTGGTGCCGACTCGTAATTTAAAGACTTTACGAGCCGCCACCACCACTTCATACTGTGCTGAGAGGTCATTTCACATATTTCTTCCCAATGAGGTACAAACAAAATGGGGACCAACCCATCAAAATGTCCATATCTCTGCTAGTCCAACAACTCCACAGAGAACCTTATAATCAACTGATAGTTTGATAGCTGTGAGGTAATGCGCATAGATAGCTCAAGTCATTGTAGCAGTGAGCTGCTGCATTCATTCATTCATTCATTCCTCGACAAGCAGTTTCTCCATTTGCTACATATATGTCAGTGTCCAAAATCATTTTGAACACAGTATAGGTATATCAGCCAAACAAACCTCAACAGCGCCACATAGACATTTCTGAGAAGCATACTTACACAAAGACCCCTGGACTACATGTAATGGCTGGTGCCGTGTCCTACCTGTCCAAAGACTGAGTCGACAATGGGTCGCAGCTTCCTCCTGTCTCCCTCTTGCAGCCAGACGTCATCGGGGTCTTCCACAGGGGAAGACAGACTCAAGGTCTTTGCCTTGGGCTTCGGAGGCCTCTTTATACTAGCTGAACTCCATCGCCTGAGTGACTCGATCTTCTTCTTTATTGAACCCTGAAGGACAGATGATGTGAGAAAATTGTTCCACGTTGAATTGACACGAAAAGTGAACGAACAGCGACGTTATGATTAAATGAGTGAAGTGAAATATCTTCAAGGTTGAGGCAAAGGAGCTGCAGCAGCACAGGTAGACCTACGGCACACACACTGACACACCTACTGTAGGTGAAATTGCATTAACACAAATGGCATTTACTATTTTACCGTTTAACATAACTGTTTTAATGTACCAGCACGTTAAAAAATGAGCACTTTAAATGAAATACTCTAGTCTGGGAGCTGTAAACAATTAAATTAACTAGTGTGTCCATGGCAGCCAGGCCTCTGAGGACAAACACTGGGTCACCACAGTATATCATGTTGAGTTTGTGAGAGCAGCGGTGGCAGGATTTAGGACACAGCAAACTCATATTTTGGCGTGTATATCCACTGACCTTCTTCATTAACTTCCCCTCAGGCACCTCCATGGATGATATGCTTTTTGCGTCGGTCATCTTTGCAGCCCAGCATGCACAGAGACGTCCTGTCACGCTCGTGTCCACTCCCACTCTTTATCTGTCTCTAGAGCATCTGACACCCGTTGATAATCTGAGGCACATCTCCTACTGTTGTTGCTCCTCCTTCTCTCATCCCTCTTTAATCCCTCTTCCTGTATCTACGTCCATCATTCACTTTTTTCATCTGTCGCCTTTTATCCATCTCTTCCCTTTGGTTTCTCTCCCTGCAAATATTGCGCTCACACACAGATGCTGCTGTAGTTCATTCAGACACAAATGTAGACAGAATTTAACTTCCATCTTTTTGAACTCTTGCTGGGAATTAATGTGGCTAATATATAAAATGTTTTTTGCCTGCTCTTGGGTACCTCATCTCATGAAGAAAATATGTTTTTAATTGATTGAAAAAGTGTAACAGTTTCACACAATTTCTTTTGGCATTTTTTTAGGCTGTCTATTGAGTCAAAGCTTTGGAATTTCTGAGGCTGAGCATTTGTTTCTGTTTCTGTATCTTTGTTTTCATGACTGAGTAACATGCCATGAAAACAAAGGGAAATTCTGACCTTTTGGGTTTTCCTCACTTTCACACTGCTCCAGACATAAATGACGAGTTTCCTCCTCATACCCCAATCACCTGACAAATGCCAGAGCTGAGTCATAAAAGATTAAAGTTTCTGGGCTATCTTAAACAGCAGTGCAGTGAAAAAATAAAGTCACTGTATGTCATGTTCACAGAAGAAGTTATTTTGGTAAAGATTTAATGGATATATTTTGGAAATGGAATGTCTTGATCTCTGTATACAACGCAATGTTAGAATCAAAATGGATTTGACCATAGTGGAAGAGTGAAAAATAATTTATATACATCAAAACCCTTAAATGGTAACAAAGGCATTCCTCCATACAGAGGCCACACCCACTCAATGCAGGAACAACTGCACTTTCGCTGCTTAGCAACCCACCTAACTCTTAGCTTTGCCATTTTTATTTTTCCGCGCTTGCTTTACTATTTTCTTTATTTATAATCCTTTTTGTCCAACTTATAAGTTTAACTTTTATCATTTTGTCTTTACTTTTCTTTACGTATCAGTTTATCCCAGTGCTTCTCAATTATTTTCTGTTACGCCCCCCCACAGGAAGAAGAAAACATTTCGTGCCCCCCCCCATTCTCCGCAGCGACTATATATAGTATCATTTGTCTATAAAATTGTTATAAGTACACCTCTGCATAACATTGTATCGTTATTAACATTAAAGAAAACAACAAAAAGAAAAAAGAAAGAAATATAGATCAACTTACAATAAAGAATAGCTTTATTAACATTGTTTTTTAGTCTAACAGAAAATATTTAAAGTGCATCAATTGAAGGCAAGCGCTACATATGCTTTGTCATATTTCCTCATCTTGGGTTTCGGGAGACTTTCGTTTGTCTCATTATCTCCGTCTCTCTCCGCCTTTCTTTTCATCCCTGTTATAATATAATTTTTCCATGGTGTCTCTTGAGGGTTTGTTCACTACACTTAATTTCTACCGCTCTGCTGTGTGTACGCATACTCAACAACAAAACCCTACACATAGAGCTAATACTCCCTGCGCACACTCTGACAATGAGAGCGCCACTGCCACCTACTGTAGGGAATGTGCAATTACTAGTGGTGTGCGATACTGCTAGATTTGGTATCGATCCGATACCAAGTAAATACAGGGCAGGTATCGCTGATACCGATAAAGATATCGATACTTTTTTAAATGCATCCCCATGCGGTGAGCTCTTGCGTGTAGCCCCAGATCGAGGGAGATTATCAGTGATCTTGTATGTCTTCCATTTTCTAATAATTGCTCCCACAGTTGATTTCTTCACACCAAGCCGCTTACCTATTGCAGATTCAGAATTCAGAATTCAGCTTAGAATAATTGATGAGAATTTAAACCGTGCACCGATCGAATGGTTTTGAGAGTGTAATAATAATTAATTAATTTAATTTTAATTTTAGGTCAAACATTTTAATTTCTCTCTTCTCCCTTTTCCTTTCATAATTTTCCTGTGTCATCTCTTCATTCAAGTAAGTATAACTTAACAATAACAGAAGATAGCATCCACAGGTGTTCACAGAATGACTTAGGGATCAGACTCTGACATTGAACACATTCTCCTCAATTTACAGATACGAGAGCAAACGTGCAAGAAATTACGTTAATGCTGACAACGTCCAAAAGCCTTGAACAGAAGCTGGTAGAGACAACGGAGTCTTTAACTAAAGCAGGAAAATGCAATTGGACAAAGATAAAGAATCCTCAGCAGATGAGGAAAAACTTGAGCTGATAGAAGAACATAACAGTAAACCCACTCCTCCAAAAGAGGATGACAACCCTCAAGTAGGTTCACTGCAATCATATCAAACCACCATGGGATTTGTCAGGGACACAAAGGTGAAAAAGTGAAAAAAAACAGTTCCAATCAGCTACCATGTAGTGACTATGGACTGTTTCTCAGTGTGTTAACATCAGCCAGTGATGTTGCTGTTAAAGAGTCTGATGGCTGATGGGAGAAATGACCTGCGGTAGCATTTAGAATTGAGACTGTACAATGTTTAATTCTTAAGGTTAAATACCTGAAGCCATTTGTGCTAATGCTAATAAATTCTATTTCTCCTCACCAAGATGAGGAGTGGTGCTCCTGTTAATTTGAGAGCTATTTAATTAATTAATTAAACTGTGTAGTGATCCCGCTGCAGCTGACAGTATTTTCTGTCTATGTATGCGACATCTCTAATAATCCCGTATTTATTTCCTCTCTAGCTCTCTCTGATCTCGTCTGTTCTGATGCTGATGTACGCATGTCCTCAATCCTCTGCACTTTATAGTGCTTCAAATTGTTTATTACATTCACCATATGGGCCGGTGCAGTGCATGTGCAAGCACACACATCACAATTCCTGCATTTATTTGGTGATTGTTTGTGATTCCAAGGAGAAGGTTTGACAAGATCTGATACAGTATTGTATTGTGTTAGTCTTTACAGAACAGGCAAAGCGAGTTGCTGTTACAGTAAGTGCTTTAGCTGAAGATTCCCACAACCACATCCAAAAAGAAGACAAAGAAAGGAGGGGAGTGGACATGAGCTGACACACAGGAATGATAATAATTAAATTAGGAATTAAAGATAAACAAGTAGGAGGTGTTTAAAGGCGTCTGTGGTCCCAAGGTAACTCACCTGTGGAGCTGCTGGAGCATGTCAATCATTCTTGACTTGTTTTCCCATATGATACATAAAAGACTTTTCATCAAACATTTTACATTCTACATTCTGTCTTTTTCTGTCCTGGACTGCTCCCTGGACTCCATAGAGGAGGTGGGTGAGAGGAGGATGTTAACAAAACTCAAGTCCATCATGAACAACCCCTCTCACCCTCTCCACGAGACTGTGGGGCCCTCAGCAGCTCCTTCAGCAGCAGGCACCCAAGAAGGAACGCTACCGCAGGTAATTTTTCCCATCAGCCATCAGACTCTTTAACATCAGCATCACTGGCTGATGTTAACACACTGAGAAACAGTCCATAGTCACTACATGGTAGATGATTGGCACTGTTTTCATCATCTCACATGCATCTCCATACTGTACAGTTATGTTCATAGTGTATTCTTATTCTTATTCTTTTGGAGCTGTGTGTAACAAAAAGCAATTTCCCCCTGGGGATTATTAAAGTAATTCTGATTCTGATTCTGATTAAATATTTATTTATTCTCATTACAATTTATATTTATTTACTGTTGCTTATTTTTCTACTGTTGTTTATTTTATTTCTTTTCTCTCTATTACTGCTTATCCCTGCTGCTGCTGTAATATGTAAATTTCCCCCTATGGGGGATCAATAAAGTCTAAAATCTAATCTAATTTTTATATCACTGTTAGTTGGACTGCAATAACAGGGGCGGAAAGCAAATGTTGACAAAATGTGAATTATAAGGAAACACAATGGAACAGGATGCAGCTCAGTGCTTTATAGTGATAAATATATTGAACGTGGGCTTTGAAAGTATAAAATGTGTTAAGCTGCCAAACTGGAACCTAAACTGTCATTATTGTGTTAGTCTGGGCAATGGGCCTTTTTCCCAGAAGACATTTTGACTGATGCTTTTCTCATGGGAACTTCAACAACTGAACAAAACCATCTGTCAAATCAAAAAACGTACACTTACGATGGGTGCAAAGGAAACAAATGCAGGGCAAATTGTTATACCATATGCACCTAGAACTTAATTCCATGTTGTTGTTTTTTTCTTTTTCTTTTGTTTACTTTTGTTTTTTGTCAAGCACCATCCTGCACAACACCATCCAGCCACAGCTACTGGAGGAGAAGCTACAGAAGAAGGGTGTGGACTCGTCAATCACCTCCTGGATTGACAGACTGACCACAGTTTGTCTGATTGGGCAGTGTTAAGTCTGGAGTGATTGTAAGCAGTGCAGTTGCTCCACAGGAAGGAAGAGGACGGCTCCACCGCCGCTGCGTATTCTGGGAGAGGATATCACCACGGTGGGGGAGTGCAAGTACCTGGGCGCCAACATCAACAACAGGCTGTGCACAGGAAGGGGATGAGCAGACTCTATTTCCTGAGGACGCTCCTTCAACACGTGCAGCAAGCATAGCTTTACTTGGTATGAACAGTAGATTATGGTGGCTAATATTAATGTTAGCAAACATATATAAACACACACACACACACACATATATATATATATATAAATATATACATACAGAATAAGGACCATTACTGAATCAGTTCACTGACTTTGTGTGTGTGTATGTGCCTGTGTGTTGCTTTGTCCTAAATAATGACCATTAAATGATATAATAATAATAATAATAATAATAATAATAATAATAATAATAATAATAATAATAATAATAATAATAATAATAAATTAAATGTATCATCAGTTGATAAAACCATCTAGGTGCTTTGTACTTACCGATTCTCAGGAAACCCATCAATCATCATACAGAAGTTTGCCAATATCCTTAGTGAAACTGATGTTTAGTGAGCCAAAACCACAAAGGGTGTATGCGTTCCAGTAGCACAAAACAAAACCTACACACCCACCCAGTATCCTCACTAACAAGTTAACTCCCACTTGCTCTCTCAAAGACGATTAAAAGTGGCAAACAAGTTAACATGCTGCTGCATGAGCTGTGACAAAGCAGCATTTATGTTGTTGCCAGGGAGGACTGACCCAACTGTACACTGAGATATTTTCCCAAAAAAGAAGAAACTCTGCAATTATTCTCAATCGCTGTTGTAATCTGACAGCAAGGAGCATTTTTTTTTTTACAGTCCTACGTTGGAGCCCAGGGGTGAGCATTTTAACAAGAATTTATAACAAGAAGTTGACATGTTACTTTCTCTACTTTCTTATAAAGGGCTATTTTCTGTTTTATCTGTCTTATCACCACCTATCAGCTATAAGCACTGTGGCAGTATATTAAACCCCTTAAAAGCAATACATACGACCCCTCCCTCCAACCACTTTCCCTTTCATTCTCTCATCTGTACCAGCTATTTCATCTTTGTCCTTTCCTGTTTCCTGTTTGTGTCCGATATGTCTTCAGTTGATCTTCAGCATTCAATATTTCTGCTAATACTACATGATGAAGCAGTTTGACTCTTTTCATCATTAACAAGTTAGAGGCAAAGAGAATTTATTGACTATGTATGCAAACTTAAACCATAATATCTTCATACGTGTCATTTTCACACTGCCACTAAACAGCACATTAGACATGGAATCTGTAATAGCAAAATTTATATCAAAACGAAATAGAAAAATGATGATCACTTCAATAAAAGAAAGAGCTGCTAATTTAAAGGTTATCTGACTGAGTAAACACAACACGTGTTATGTCAAACTTTTATATTAAGAGATAACTTAACTTTTTTCTCTTCATTGTGTTGTTTGAACATATTCTTGTTTTGCAAGCCCAATATTTCATATTGCTGCACTGAGTATGAAACAGGATCTTGAAAGTTTCTTATTTCTTCCCCCTCCTCCTCCTCCTTCTTGTGAAATGTTTGCTTCATCACTTCAGAGAGCATTGCAACACATGGACATGAAGAGATAAATAGATGAACACAGAGCGAGAGAAAAATGAGTAGTCTCAAAGGGAGGGAGGGAGGGAGGGAGGGAGAGAGTGAGAGAGAGAGAAAAATAATCTGCTGAAACTGAATGACTGAGAGGACTGTGGAGCCTCGCTTGTATGTCAGTCTGACCTGTTAGGTTTAATCCTGCTCTGTCTTTATATTCTGAATCTTCACTCTCACATATTTCACTTCAAATTACAACTACCTCCATGGTAATCCCATACTGTTGTGGCCTACATTACACCTCAGATTGTGTGTACGTGCCTGCGTGTGTGTGCGTAAGTGTCCGACTGAGTGTGATGGAGCCAGACAGTGCCGGCGGTGGTCATGAGAGAGTCAATCAAACTCGATATCAGAAATGATAAAATCCAATCACTCAGAAAGGTGGTCAGACGTTCAGTAGTTCAGATTTAAATGCTCCTGGATTACTGGACCTGAAAAGCATAATCCCACGTTATCATTTCACATCTGTTTATGCAATCACTGCTATACTGCTCTCTAGTGGCCAACACCTGCATGGTCTGAACCTCCAATCAATAGCAGATATATCTTGAGAGTGCAAAGTTGAGGAAATTCAGGGCACAAGAGTCAAATGATAACATGTTAACGGACTGGACACAAAAAAGGGATTTTCAGTAAACCAAGCCAATAATTTATGTCACTATAAAATCCATCCACTTGCACAAAGTGAACTTTTTATTTATGGCAGCAGGTGAAGCAATTCAATGCTGTGCAAAATGTCCTGGATTCATTATACAGAGAGCTTCACTAAGAATAGCCCTGCTTTGAAATAAATGCCTGACATCAGCGTGCTCACAATGACAATGCTAACACAGTGATCATTAGCAAGTATAGGCAGTATTCAATACAGACTGAAGGCTGAAGTGATTTGGTTTGCAAGTATTTTGCTGGACATATTGAAATTCACACTTAATAATGGCATTAGATAAAAAGGTATAAAAGGGATAAAAAAGAGGAATCACCAAAGTTATTACAGTTTATCCTGAGGGGGACAGTAATGTCTGTTCCAAGTTTCATGGCGACTTATCTAAGCATTTTTGAGATATTTCAGTCTGTGGACAGTGGACAGCCTGACTAACTAATCAGCATCGCCATCCCTGGAGCCACATTACTTAATCCTTGTCCTGTATCAAACTGTGCCACTACTTCCTGTTCCGCATGCTTTTTGTGATGGACAGACAGACCAATTAGTCAGCATTTCCATCCATAGCGCCATGCCACTTGCATGGCTAACAATACTGTAAATTACAACTTCTTGTTCCGCCTGCTTTTTGAGGTGGCCACAGTTTTTATGTAATAGATCAATGGGCGTCCATTGAATTAGGCCTACATGTATATTAAGACAAATCTGATGTGATTAAAGATATCTACTAAACACTAAATCAAACATAAAGCCAGAAATCCAACAGTGCCTTAGTTATCTTCTATGTCACGTTCTGATTCTTGTCTTGTATGGTCCATGTGACTGTCTTTGAGGCCCCCAGAGGGCCGAGGTGTTCCAGTGCTCGCGTCACTAATGTTTTTTCGTCTAAAATGAGCCATGAGGCTTCTCCCTGGCACCATCAGTAACCCCTCTCCTTCTTCTACCAGACCATCAAACACTGCTCCGACGCTCTGTCGTATTCTCCCACAGAAGTCTGGACAGCTGAAGGCGTACAGGATGGGGTTCAAAATTGGATTCAAGAATGCAAAGGTTGTGGCTAAATGTAGCCCCATTTCCACCAGTTTGAGATTTTGACGACAGTACTGGGCTGTCACTTCAATTATGCAGAAGATGTGATAGGGAGCCCAGCACAGGGCAAATGCTAAAATCACAAATGTTACCATCCTGGTGAAGCTCTGAGACAGCTGATTGTTTTTGGTCTGATTAGACTTAGTAACAGACAGTGTAGTGGGTGGCTTGAAAAAGTTGTTTGTGGTTGTAGGGGTATTTGTAATTCCTGTTGTCCCACTTTTGTTTGACAAAATCTGTGTATCAGTGAGCCTGTTGGCACTCAGCTTCCTCCTCCTTCTCCTGGTCCTCAGCTTGAAGCAAATATGGATGTAACTCCATGCAATCACCATCAAGGGGAACAGGAATGCTAGTAGCAACTTGGAGATGGCTGTTGCGGCCTGCCTCTCTTCACAATTTTGCTTCACAGTGGCTTGAGAGGACGAATACAGGGCAAAATTATGATAGCACAGTCTCCTCCCATCCTGTGTCTCAGTCACTGTGCGGAACAGGATGTATGGTAATGTATTAATCGCTGCCCACAGCCACCCTAATGCACAAACCTTCCACGCTCCTGCCACTGACCGATGATTCTGGCACCACACTGGCTTGACCACCAGGAGGCAGCGGTCGAGTGAAATGGCTGCCAGCAGGAAGGCTGACACAAACATGTTCAAGAAGAAGATGGAAGTCTGTATTTTGCAAAGTGGGTTGCCAAGGTTCCAGCTATGATAGGAACCAAGGTAGTGGGTGAAGAGAGGCAGCGTCAAAGTTGTCAGGAAGTCAGACATGGCCAGGTTGAGCACCCAGACAGAGGCCACAGTGCGGCGCTGCAGGCGGAAGCCCACCACCCAGAGGATCAGGGCATTCTCCAAAATCCCCAGGCAGGAGACCAGACTGTGGATGCAAACCAACACCAAATTGGTCTTCACGTCTATGCTCACGTTGTGGTTCTTCATTTCCTCTAGCAGGGGACAGAGCAGCTCTGCCCCTGAAGTAGCGGTGATGTTTGACATCTGTGCTCTGCAAGAGAAAAAACACAGTGATAAGAAGCAAGTGGAGAGCTGATTAAAATCAGGGTTAGGATTAGAAGGTACTGCTATCTTAAAATGTTTGTGCACGTGAAGTTCTGCAGTATCTGATTTTTTTCTACAAGTTTATGGGGGTCTACCCTGGAAAGGATTTACGAGAACAGTGAGGGTGCTGATGGTGGAAATGGTGATGTCATATGATCAGTAGACCTGTCCTTGCCTGTAGACTGCTGATAAATCACCACTCTCTTTCCACATACACAGTGACTAATTGAAATGAGTAGCATAGTCATATTAATGGTTAATCTTTATGGATGCTTTATGCTGACATCACGCAAAGCCTACTTTTACGGACATGTAGAATTTTGTACATATATATCTACATATACTGTATATATTGTTAAATTCCTTTTATTGTACTTTATTCTTATTCTATTCGTATTTATTTTATAATAACATTTATATATTTATATTTATATGCAGTTGACATTTTCAAGGGGAAGCTTCTTCACCTCTGGTCGTTGTGCAACTGAGGCTGACACAGCTTACTAACAGTTACACTATAACATGTAGGTGCAACAGTTCTCCTTTATTCCTTATTCTCTAGAAAAGAAAGGAGAACTACAGGGTACCTTTGAGATGAGCAACATGTCAAAGCCTGTTGCTGTGGTCTGACAAATCACCTCTTGCTGACTTGCTTGACTTGCGTAGTCTGAGCAATGCAGGCGGGGAGATACCATCATTTTGGGGATTACTGGCTTTCTCAACCTATCAACCTTTTTTCATTGAGATAACGACATTGTACTATTCCTCTGGGACGGAACTACCAGGACACATATTTTCACTGAAGATTAAAGTGATAGTTGCTTATTTGCTAAGATGCTGTTTTTCAGCCTCACCTCTGCACCTGTTAATGGATGGCAGTCTGTTTGTGATGCAAAGCAACCATCAATGCTCACCCAATGCAAAGAACGTCTCTCTGGCAATTCTGAACCTTGGATTCTGGGGTGTAACCAACGACTGCTTGTCGCCAAGGAAGTAATTAGCAAGGAGTAAGGAATAAATTGATATTCTGGCATGCTAAAGGCCATTTGTTGTTGGCATCAGCTGAGCTGCCAACCCCTTTCAAGCTGGTAAGTCACCAGAATCATGACAGCTGACTTGATGGGCCGCCTGGTTGGCAGAGGCTGTATGTCATTTTCTGCCAGACCTGCTTGCTGAGAAAAAGCTTTGGAGCTCATACTGAAACACACGGCTCTAAACAATGAACAATACTCAGTACTTATCTAATATAATAATGCTCAGCACATCTTATCTTACCCACTGAGAGGATTTTAAACAACAGAGCTAGTTTGGTTGATGAAAGTTGTATCTACTTGCAGTAGCTTGTTAGCATTGGTTTAATTAGCTATCATATGAAAAATATGCAACGGACAATTAAAATTAAATGCAAGCCACTGATTAAAATTACATTAATCAACATACGTTGAACAACTAAACCAAGAGGACCTCCAAAAAATGAAACACACTGTAAAGAAATTGAGCTAAGCCCCACTGTGACATGCAAGTGTTACACTATATTGTCTGACGTGTCAGATTCTCTGACCGGATAGGGAATGTAAACTATTTTAGATTCCCACTGCCCTCTCCCAGTGTTCCCCGCGGTTGCAAATCATCAATTATTTCTCCAATTACAGAGCATATTTTCAGGTGACACAGAAAATGTGGGTGTTAACTTGCATAGAGGTTACATAGATCCATCTAACTACTACCTGTCTAGATGAGGTAAACACAGCACCGTGTCTGCACATGAATGCAGACTGCACTGACGTAACTGCTTCTCCCCCTCAAGTGTAAATAGCGTACATGGTCACAAAATAAAGGGTGATCTGCTTGAATCACTTTGTGAATGTCTGCACAGCTGCACAGCACAGCACCTGCCTTTAAAGTTATAAAGTGAGAACTTACAACCACAATATGAGAAGCAGATGACCATATTGTGTGGAGGAATAAAGGCCAAAGTGTGTGTTACGGCTCAGTGTGCTGACTTGTACTGCTGTCAATGTATACGTTTGCAGTAGTGCGCTTAAATGTAAATAATATTGATACGATAGTTGGCTCCACGTCTGTTTGACACTGTAATCGCTTGGCATTTTATTATTTACTCTTAGCTCTAATACTAATCTTTAGTGTCCCCTCATCGATATAAATGAGAAGAACAAAATATTATAGACACTTATAGACATTTGTCTGAAGCGATACAATTCTACAGCACCGTAAATGCAGCCTCCACAACACCTCTCTAAGGTTTCAACAAAATCTAAGCAGTATAACCTTCATGAAGGTAACAAACACACACACATGCACACATATATGTATGTTTGCGTGTGTGTGTCAGTGTGACAGCTGTCTTTAAAATTACACATTGAGAATTTAAAACCACAATATGAGAAGCAGATGCTTCTTGTTAGTGCTGACCATTGTAGCACGTCGAACCAGTGGTGTGGTTGACTCACTTGCCCTATGACCTCCTGGACTGTCTTGTGACAGAGGAAAGGGGGGGGGGGGTTTGCCACAAACCCATGCTTTAACAGTGTACTGGCTGTGAATGAACCCTGACCTGACTTATCCAAAACAGGAAGCCATTGTATGAGAGTTCCGGATGATAACGTGATGAACGCTAAAAAGACTGATAAGTGACAATGATGAAGTGATGGAACCCAAAGCTTGCCTCTGGGTAGGTGTTGTGTAAAAGGCCCCACAGTGACTGCCATAAAATCAGCACAGAGCTTCTATCGACATACACGTTGTGAACTCCCTCTGAACTAAGTGATTAGGACAGAAGGGTCCTGTCCGAGCGACCCCGTGGTCTCCCTCACTCGTGGACCCCTGAGGCCATACAGATCAGAATGAGGGGACGTCTGTACGAACATTCTTCCATTTCTGCTATAAGTTTAAATGTGGTTAAAGAAACGGTCCAAAGTGCCCACAGATCAAATAATGCTAATTAATGTGTTCTTTTGTCTAATGGTGTAACCCACATGTTCATGAATATCCAAGGATGACCAACTAACTAATTACACTTTTGAGGATGCTGCTTCAAATCCTGTGATAACACTGCAATTCACCAATGAGTGAAAAGACTCAGTAGATTATTATAATTACATTATTATAATTAATAATCTGTGTCTAATAAGTTAGAAACTAACCAACAGTATATTCAATCCAGGTCTGTTTAATCTGTGTAATGTGATAATTAGAGTAATGGAAGTTAATGCAAACTTGAGAATGTTAAAGATTAGGTCATTGTGTGTCATGCCATTTAGGAAGTTATTTGGTAAAGACCTAATGAACATATGTATTGGAAATGGAATATCTTGATTCTGTATACCATGCAATATTAGGAATGAAAATGGATTTGGAACATAGTGAGTATGAAACAGAAATCTAATTTAGTAAGTCTAAACTTTTAAGTGATGACACAGGCGTCCCTCTGTCAGAGGAGAACACGCCCCTAAGATGCAGAGGATAAAACCTCTGTCTTCCCTTCTGTCATTGCTTAGCCCTTCTTTTCTGCTTTGCCGTTTTTATTTTTATTTTATTTTTCCCTTTTTAAGTTTTACTTTGTTACTTATAATCTTTGTGCCTGCTACCTTCAAGTTAAACTTTTGTAGACCGTTCTTCTGAAGTTATAGCTGATCACTATGACTGAAAGTATAACGGAGTTTTCTTAAAGTCCTCTTAAATACCGCCTGAAACACCAGAACCAAGAACCAAGTACTTCTGATAGCAACTCTCGTTTTTGATAACTCTGAACTGTTGCGTGTGACCAGCGACAACTGAGTTTTGAGGCTTAGGCCAACGTCAGATCCAGACTCAACACCCTGCCTAGTAAGAGCTGAACGCCGCTGGCTGTCCTGTAGTCCGAACGGACCGACAGACGCCACCGCCAAGAACCAGCACATCCTGATCCACCGGAACCTTCAAGTCCCTGAACCACAGTGCTGAGGGAACTGAGCCGACATCGCCAAGGCCCTCCAGCCTCCTGTCTCAGCCTCCAGAGAGAGCTCCTCTCTCTCCTCCTCTCCTGGAAACCTGCCAGGGACGCTGACAGCTGACCCTGCCTGTGTGACTGCGGACCACCGCTGGATGCATCACTGCTGGACCAAGGGCCCACGTGAAGTATAACAGCTGGTGCTAGTTCACAAGTTGGTGTCAGTGTAGCTCTGAGATCTATCTAAATCTACAGGGAGAGTAGTCAGTGGATCCTCTGTGGTTCTAACTACAACGTTCTTAAAGTCAGACGGGTTCCCCTCGTCCTCCGGTACAATCAGTATTCAGTTTCATTTCACTATCACCAATCCAAAGGTTTATCAGCAATGTTAGTCTTCTGTCCTTGTTGTCTGTCTAGTGTCATTTCTGTCTTATCCGCCTTTATAGTCATTAGTGTTTTATGTTGATATTTAGCATTTATTAATAAAAAGGTGTACTAACTGCCACTTCGCTGCCTGGATATTTCTTCATAACAAGGTCTAAGAGGATCAATGCCACTGAGAACTTACACATTTAGAACTGAGACTGTTTAATGTTCAATGCTTAATTCTTAAGGTTAAAGACCTGAAGCCATCTGTGCTAAGAAAATAATAAGTTGAATTTCCCGTCCAATGACGGGTGGTGCCCCTATTGATACGACAGCTTTAATTAATTAATTAAATGGTAGTATACTTTGCTACATATATTGGTGCCCCAGTGAGAGCACCTATACTTTCCTACATATTTTGGTGCCTTAGTGAGAGGCCTATAATATCTCCTATTCAACCTACTACATTTATTGGTGCCCTCCTGTGAGGTATATAACTTACTACACCATAGTGTATGGAGGAATAAAAAGTGAAGCGCTCAGCACATTTGCACCAAATTGATGAATGAACCTACAACTTGTGGTTTTATTAGTATGTCCTTTTTTGATTACATTTCCATAAACAAACATATATATGTGTGTGTGTGTGTGTGTGTGTGTGTATGTGTGTATGTATATGTACTGTATGTGCGTAAAACCTTTTGTGAATTATAACTGAATCTGAATTCTATGTGAATATCAAATGCAGACAGAGCACGGACAGTATCGGAATCTGTTCTTTCTACATTTTAAAACATCTGTTTGTGTTGCAGAGCTGCATGATGAAATGAATCGCTATCCCTACATGCATGACATGACATGGAAGTATTACAGCAGCATGAAAAAAAGTAGATCAGCAACAACAAAAACTATCAAGAACAATAAGAGCTGTAAAGGAATTATGAAGTATAGTAGTATAAGCTAATGTATAATAAAAGGTACAAACAGTAATACCTGCTTAATAAGGGCAAGACATGGATCAAAACTAAGACAAATCTGTACGATTCAAAGGTTTTTGTAACACTCACCTAGATGTTAGATTGCTTTCACAGAAGAGAGAGAAAGTCTCAGGTTTTTCATTCCTAATTCCTGTCTTCTGTCGTCCTCCTTTTCTTACTATCACACACACTCAACCCTCCAGTTCTGTCACTTTTCTACAGCCCTCCTGCTATGGAGACACCCCCCCCCCCCCCCCACCCCCCACCCCACCCCCACCCCCCACACACACACACACACACAAACATACCTTCCCTTTGCTTCGCCATATCTTTTAATAAGACTTCTGTTGAATGAGAGCATGTGTAAACATGAATGTATTTGAAATTTCGATTCAGTGGAAATAGAGAATATTGAGAAAGAGATCAAAGCAACAGAATATGATTCGAAATATAATGTCTGTGATGTGTCATTGTCCGTCCTACGTGACGTACATCATCCAGGGCTTTACTTGTGAGAACTAGTCCCCCTGATGCGTCGTACTGACAAGTCGTTCCCATGATGATGCATCACATCAATGTAACGCTGGCATCCTTTGTGTTGTGAACACGAGAGTCCTAATCTAGAACTCCAAGTGTCTCCGCCACCATCTGGTGGCGAATGCGACTCAATACACCTCTCACTTTCAACATAAGTGTTAAATGTGCTGAGAGATCACGAACCATGGGCTACTGTTCATTTGAATATGTAAAAACAGTGCCAATATCTGTCTGCAAAATGATTGTGTTGCCAAAAAATTATACGCTACATAGAAACAAAACAGCATATAGCTGAAAATAAAGTGTTTAACTGAAGTTCAGAGGTGAGCTTATTCCATTTTTACATCATCAAACATCATCATCATCATAAAGAGAATCTGTCAGAAACATGAAACCACAGCTAACAAATGAATTCTTCCAGTAAATGCTTAAATGAATGGTGATAGATTAAAACAGATGGAGTTAACCAGCCAATACTAGCCAGTCACAGATCAGGAAGTCAGGACTAAAGAAATAACGCACTTGAAAGATAGCTGACAGAAATCAATATATGTGTTTTTTCTTAAAATTGATCATCTAGATGTAGTGTAATTACATGTAGGTGTGTACTAGATATGTGATATATTCAGTAGATACGTCTTTTTATGACCCTATTTGCAACCCTAAAATGAGAACTACAATTGTGGTCCCGATTTGTATCAAACTGCATGGCCTGGCTCTAGGGAAATGTAGTCTTAGTGTGAGCGCTTTATTGTTTTAATAAAGTTAATTTCATGTTAAAAATCCTATGCTACATATTCTTCTAAATATCAAATTAAATAAATAACTTCACATTTTACACTCAAAGCATCATTTGAGAAAAAGATACAGGGGTGCTTGGATGCTGCTAACAGCCAAACGGCAGCATTTCTAAATGGAATGAAGCCAAGTGACAAGTCGAACGCGCCCACAACATAGTGTAGTTATTCAAAAGGCATATCTATTGAATTTAAGAAATATGGAGTACAGCTGAATTAGTAATGGCATTGCATCTAGATCAGGGGTGATCGTCAGACTTGCTCTCTTACGTTTCCTTAATTCTGCCATTTTGGGTCACCTGTAGCAGATTTCTTCTTCATTACTCATTTTATAGAGAAGCTGCCTCGTTCAAGACAGTTACTCCACTTAGTGGTGAGACTAAGAAGTACAATACAGTCCAGCGCAAATTCCATGAGTGGGCCGCATTCCAATACATTTTTAGAATTTCCTGCGGGCCAATGAAACAATGGACACCCCTGCCTTATTTTAATGTTTCTGTATTTGACAAAACACAATGAATTATACATACAATAGTATAAGAGTTGGGACCCATTGTCCAGATGGCTTTAACTTCACTGTTTGCAGAGTTCAGGAAAAATCTGTGAGAACTGCAAATTAAGGACAAAGCAAAAAGTGGAATGACACGTTTGCTGGGGAGTGGCCCATGAGCACATTGTTCAAGTGTGTACTTAACATGTGTCTTTGCCTACTGGCACTCCTCGTGTCACGTTCACGCAGTTCAGTGCAGAATGGAAACTATAGTTCAGTAGAAGGGAAAATCCTGTGAAAAACACCAGGATCTATACCTTTACATAATTATCATCTTGTATTATGGCTTTTGATGAAAAACTTTTTGAGCATTGCCTTTTTCTTCCTCATTTCCCCTCAAACAGACTGTTTCTGTTTCTCAGTTCTCAATTCTCTGATCCAAATGTGTCTTCCAAAGACTTTTGTCACGATCAGCATCGTACATTTATCATTTAACCAAGCTGATAACTGAATTTTCATATTTTTTCTCTGTCTGTAGGCTGATCATGACTACTGTGCTGGGTATAGCCCTGCTGGCTTTGGCTCTATCAGGGCCCACCGTGGCCTTTGTCCCCACTGGGGGTGGGGCGTCCACTCACGACAGCATTACAAGAACGGCTCTGTTGCAAAAAGTGACGGAGACGTGTCGGGCGGTGGCTGAAGCAGCTGGTTATGAGTTCCGACCCATGGTAGGATGGAAGATAAAAAATGTGCAAGGCAGCACAAACATAGTCACACACAACACCCAGAAACACACACACTTACATAAAAAAACTTGTTTTGCACCTGCAGGAAAACAAGGCCACTTTAGATCTTTTCTGGCAAACATGGCTCCATTCTTAAAGAGTCTTTAATACACACCCTCTCTTAATTATATAATAGTGCGCTTTCTTACCACTCTTTTTGCTTGTTCCTGGAAATGTAAACTCTTCATTGATCCCTGACCACAGGGTTCATCCCCTGAAGAGCTGGTCCAAGCCTGTCTTGGTCCCACAGCAACGGGAGAAGTGTCTGGTGCTAAGTTTCACTCTGCTCTTCAAGAGATCTACAACCAGAATCGACTGGTAGACCGTGACTTTGTCAACAGGTGAGAGAAAGATGGAAGCAAAACAAGTGGTACTAAAAAACAATAAAATAATAGATAGATAGACAGATAGATCAATAGATAGATAGATAGATAGGCACCTTTCAAGGCACTCAAGGTCGCCTTACAGTAAAAGACAATGAAATACATTAAAATATAAATAATAAATAAGGGGACTGTGTGTGTTGCTAAGCTTGAAATATGAACAGTACAAGTGAGAAATACCTGTGAAAAATTCTTTTAGTGCTCCACACCACTTCAACTCAGAGGCCTTTCTGGTGGGACGTGGCCTAATCAGGGAGGGCATGGCGTCCATTAAGGCTAACATTCGCAAGGAGAACTTCCAGGCTGCCAGGGAAACACTGGGCAGAGTCCTTCATACGCTACAGGTGAGATGGGGGGGGGGACTGGGCAGAGAGGTTAAAGGGAAAGAGGAGACGGAAGAACGAGCGAGACATTGAAACATTGAAAAGACATTGAAAGGAGGAAAGTGCATAAACACAGTATGAAATCAGAACTCTCTCTATGTGTGTATACAAGTGTTAACGTGTGTGTTTCCATGCATTATCAGGACTTCTACAGTCACAGTAACTGGGTGGAGCTGGGATACACAGAGCCTTACATCAACCTCATACAGCCAGACCTTCCTCTAGAAAACCTCGCAGGTGTGTGTGTGGGTGTTGTTCTTGTTACACATGTTTATGCCTGTGGGTTGGGTAAAATGTCATAAGGTAGACATTTCATAATTTATAGGTTTATCTACAGACCAAAGAGCAGAGAGTGTTGTTTGTCTTCAAGACATGCCCACAGAGAATACTTGATTCTGATTACTCTGATTGTGCATTAGTTTTAGATAATCATACAGCTCTGACATGGCACCCCTATTACAGTTCTGAAATATATTGTGCCAAACTGAAGACAACCTGATGCGTCTTGTGTGCCTTTTGCTTGTATAGATGTTAACACTGCCACCTGCAGTGACTGTTCCAGTGGAACATGCCCTAATTCCATCCTCCCCAGTATCTTGAAGGAGAAAAAACTAACATCAGGGTACATGGGAATCTTCTCGGCTGCCAAGCCTAAAGGTATCACTGGCACACACATGTCATCAAACCACATTCAAATACAAAGGGATTCACAGGCACAAGGAGCAGGCCTGGCTGAGAGGCTGGTAGCCTCCTCCGGTAGAGCCTCTGCTTTGTGTCTTGATTCCTCTCAAGGAGAAAATGAACCTCCACAGCAAGATATGTAAACATTCATTTTACTTAACATGTATATGCCTGATATGAAACAGGTTACGCAGATGATATATAGTTTAGCTAGAAAGCTGATTGATATGAAATGATCGCTTATTCACTTTCTTGCCAGGATAACATGAGAGCATTGATACAACTCTCACACCTGCCAGTCCAGTCCCGCCCAAGAAGGGACTGGACACATATTTCCCCCCCTTCTATTTAGTATGAACTGAACAAGTGAGGTTTAAAGTTCTGATCAGGGAACTTTATAGGTGCTGGTCAGGCTAGCTGTTCCCCCCTTTCATCCAGTCCAGCTAACTGGCTTTATCTTCATATTCAATGGACAGAAGTGAGAGTGGTGTAAATCTTCTCACCTTACTCTAATCAGGAAAGCCTATATCCTAAAATGTTAAATTATCCAAGGTCCTTGAAGGCATCTAGATATCATGCTCCCACTTGGATTCACCCCTTTTGTCTTGTTCCAGGTAAATGCAGCCATGGAGGGGCAGCTGACCTCACCAGCACAACAGTTCCCCGCGGAGGCATCAACAAAGATGAACGTCACCCGGATAACGTGGCCCTGCACAATGCCGCTGTAAACGCAGCCACAGCCGCCAGCCTGCAGCTGCTGCAGGACATCCGATTGGCTGCCAGAGACAAAGACTTTCTGAGGTATGAAGCTTAGATGTGAAAAACATCTGTTATTGTTAAATATCAATTAGAAGTTTTACTTTCTGATAAAAACATGTCACTGTCTAGACCGGGAGAGATGATTAGACATTCCTGACCTCTCATCCTCCACTCTCTCTGTCTCTCTGTCTCTCTTCTCTCTCACAGAATGATGGGGATTGCCCGCTCATCTGTTGTGTGCTTTGTTATTGACACCACTGGCAGTATGTCGGATGACATCGACGAAGCCAGGGCCGTTGTTTATGAAATTATTGACAGTAAAAAAGGAACGCAGGACGAGCCCTCCGAGTACATCCTGGTGCCCTTCAATGACCCTAGTATGAACTATTCTACCACACCAATCATGTTTAGAAATCCATTAGTGGTGTTATATTCCCGTTGATGTAATAATGCCATAAAATGTCACATAGGTAATGCTCGGCTGTGTTGTTGTTTTACTAGGTACATAATCTTATGATCTTAATGATGATGATCTAGATTTAACAAACTGTAAATCTGCAGAGTCACAGTTATCCTGTAAGTCCTTTTAAAAAAGGCCATGATACTTTGAACCACAGGTTTGCCTTGGCATCTTAGCCCCTTTCTGTGCTTCATGTGTAGTGTTTGGACCTGTGGACAGGACAACAGACCCTGATAAAATGAAAAGAGAAATCTCTAAGCTGACAGCGGATGGAGGTGGTGATGTGCCTGAGATGTGCCTGTCAGGACTTCAGGTAATATCACTACGATATTGTCAGATTGTTACTAGGATGGCTGCTGATTGGGGAAAGACTTTCCAGATATATTTTTACGAATCCTGATCCAGAATGAACTGACCAGGTTCCTTTTATTTCTCTAGTTGGCACTCACTAGTGCCCCTGCCTCCTCTCACATCTATGTTTTCACCGATGCTACAGCCAAAGACATCGCTCTCAAAGACACTATTGTTGCTCTCATCAGGAGCTCCAAGTCAACGGTAAATACTGACTGACACTCAGTGATGTCCTATGTTCACGCATGTATATTTGAGTGAAATAACCTAGAAAAATTGGGCATATAATCTCCACATGAAACCATCTCCACAGGTGTCATTCTTCATGACTGGTAGCAGTAGGAGGCGCCGTCGTTCCCTCAGAGCTGCTTCTTTTGAAGATTACATAGACCTGGCTTTGGCCTCTGGAGGCCAGGCCATCAAGGTGTCTAAGAGCAAGCTGCCTGAGGCTACAGATGTCATTCTTGACACGTCCACTTCAGCTCTAGTAAGACTGTGCAGTTCTAATAGTACATTCTGTGCTATCTAAAGCATGTACTAGCCTCTTAGACCTGTTTGAAAACTAGAAAAATGAATAGATGATACATTTTGCTCCTCTTCTGTTCATCAGGTGACAGTTCTTCAGCGAGCAAGGACCCCCGGGAAGCAGGAGACTTTCCCGTTCATGTTGGATGAATCTCTGCAAAATATCACTATCTATATCACAGGAACATCTATTTCTTTCACACTGACCAACCCTGCAGGTAACACAGTATTCCTGTGGCAATGTTTGCATCAGCCATTCTCATTAAGTGTTCCTTTTTCTTGCTGACATCATGATGAATGCCAACAAATTCCAGGTGTGAGCCAAAACCACAATGAGGTCAGTGGTAAACTGGGGACCGCACAGTCTGTGGGCAACCTGAGGAGAATCCGTCTCAACTCTGACAGCCAGACAGGAACCTGGCAGATCAACGTAATGTCCAACCAACCATACACACTTAAAGTTACAGGTCAGACTATATTTGTTAATTATACATGTTGCTTTGTACAAATGCACTGTTTAAATTGTGTCATCTTGTATGTACAGTGGGGCAAAAAAGTTTAGTCATCCACCAATTGTGCAAGTTCTCCCACTTAAAAAGATGAGAGAGGCTTGTAATTTTCATCATAGGTACACTTCAACTATGAGAGACAGAATGGAGGGAAAGAATCCAGGAAATCACATTGCAGGATTTTTAATGAATTAATTGGTAAATTCCTCGGTAAAATAAGTATTTGGTCACCTACAAACAAGCAAGATTTCTGGCTCTCACAGACCTGTAACTTCTTCTTTAAGAGGCTCCTCTGTCCTCCACTCGTTACCTGTATTAATGGCACTTGTTTAAACTCGTTATCAGTATAAAAGACACCTGTCCACAACCTCAAACAGCGACACTCCAAACTCCACTATGGCCAAGACCAAAGAGCTGTCAAAGGACACCAGAAACAAAATTGTAGACCTGCACCAGACTGGGAAGACTGACTCTGCAATAGGTAAGCAGTTTGGTGTGAAGAAATCAACTGTGGGAGCAATTATTAGAAAATGGAAGACATACAAGACCACTGATAATCTCCCTCGATCTGGGGCTCCACGCAAGATCTCACGCTGGGACCAAAGTAACAAAGGCTACCATCAGTAACACACTACGCCGCCAGGTACTCAAATCCTGCAGTGCCAGATGTCCCCCTGCTTAAGCCAGTACATGTCCAGGCCCGTCTGAAGTTTGCTAGAGAGCATTTGGATGATCCAGAAGAGGATTGGAGAATGTCATATGGTCAGATGAAACCAAAATAGAACTTTTTGGTAAAAACTCAACTTGTCGTGTTTGGAGGAGAAAGAGTTGCATCCAAAGAACACCATACCTACTGTGAAGCATGGGGGTGGAAACATCATGCTTTGGGGCTGTTTTTCTGCAAAGGGACCAGGACGACTGATCTGTGTAAAGGAAAGAATGAATGGGGCCATGTATCGTGAGATTTTGAGTGAAAACCTCCTTCCATCAGCAAGGGCATTGAAGATGAAACGTGGCTGGGTCTTTCAGCATGACAATGATCCCAAACACACTGCCCGGGCAATGAAGGAGTGGCTTCGTAAGAAGCATCTCAAGGTCCTGGCCACTCCAGGACCTTGAGATGCTTAGCCAGTCTCCAGATCTCAACCCCATAGAAAATCTTTGGAGGGAGTTGAAAGTCCGTGTTGCCTGGCGACAGCCCCAAAACATCACTGCTCTAGAGGAGATCTGCATGGAGGAATGGGCCAAAATACCAGCAACAGTGTGTGAAAACCTTGTGAAGACTTACAGAAAACGTTTGACCTCTGTCATTGCCAACAAAGGGTATATAACAAAGTATGGAGATGAACTTTTGTTATTGACCAAATACTTATTTTCCACCATAATTTGGAAATAAATTCTTTAAAAATCAGACAATGTGATTTTCTGGATTTTTTTTTCTCATTTTGTCTCTCATAGTTGAGGTATACCTATGATGAAAATTACAGGCCTCTCTCATCTTTTTAATTGGGAGAACTTGCACAATTGATGGCTGACTAAATACTTTTTTGCCCCACTGTATGTATGTATGTATATATATATATACAGTTGAAACCAGGAGTTTACATACACTGTATAAAAAGACACATAACCTTTTATTTCTCACTGTCTGACATTAAATCAAACTAAACTTTTCTTGTTTTAGGTCAGTTAGGATTACCAAAATTATTTATATTTGCTAAATGCCAGAATAATGAGAGAGAATTTATTATTACTTTCTTCAAAGTCAGAAGTTTACATACATTTCCTTAGTATTTGGTAGCATTGCCTTTAAACTGTATGACTTGGGTCAAACGTTTTGGGTATCCTTCCACAAGCTTCTCACAATAGTTTGCTGGAATTTTGTCCCATTCCTCCTGACAGAACTGGTGTAACAGAGTCAGGTTTGTAGGCTGCCTTGCTCGCACACGCCTTTTCAGCTGTGCCCACAAATTTTCTATGGGATTTAGATCAGGGCTTTGTGATGGCCACTCCAAAACATTGACTTTGTTGTCCTTAAGCCACTTTGTAACTAATTTGGCAGTATGCTTAGAGTCATTGTCCATTTGAAAGACCCATTTGCGCCCAAGCTTTAACTTCCTGGCTGATGTCTTGAGCTGTTGCTTCAATATTTCCACATAATGTTCTTTCCTCATGGTGCCATCTATTTTGTGAAGTGCACCAGTCCCTCCTGCAGCAAAACACCCCCACAACATGATGCTGCCACCGACGTACTTCACAGTTGGGATGGTGTTCTCAGGCTTCCAAGGTCCCCCTTTTTCCTCCAAATGCAACGATGGTCATTATGGCCAAACAGTTCCATTTTAGTTTCATTAGGCCACAGGGTATGTCTCCAAAAATTAAGGTCTTTGTCCCTGTGTGCATTTGCAAACTGTAATCTGGCTTTTTTATGTTGCTTCTGGAGTAATGGCTTCTTCCTCACTGAGCGGCCTTTCAGCCCATGTCGGTACAGGACTCGTTTCACTGTGGATAATGACACTCTCTTACCAGCTTCAGCCAGCATCTTCACAAGGTCCTTTGCTTTTGTTCTGGGGTTGATACGCACATTTCGCACCAAAAAACGTTCATCTCTGGGACAGAGAACCTGTCTCCTTCCTGAGCGGTATGATGCCTGGACATTCCCATGGTGTTTATACTTGCGTATAATTGTTTGAACAGATGAACGTGGCACCTTCAGGCATCTGGAAATTGTACCCAAGGATGAACCAGTGCTGTGGAGGTCGACAATTTTCTTTCTGATATCTTGGCTGATTTCTTTTGATTTCCCCATGATGTCACACAAGGAACCAGTGTGTTTGAGGTGTGCCTTAAAATACATCCACAGGTGTGCCTCCAATTAACTCAGATGTTGTCAATTAACCTTCCAGATCATCATCTGGGCTTTCCAAAATTGTTTCAATGCATAGTAATCTTAGTGTATGTAAACTTCTGACTTTGAAGAAAGTAATAAAAAATTCTCTCTCTCATTATTCTAGTATTTAGCAAATAGAAATAATTTTGGTAATCCTAACTGACCTAAAACAAGAAATGTTTAGTGTGATTTAATGTCAGACAGTGAGAAATAAAAGGTTATGTGTCCTTTTCTGTAATGGTTAACCCACCAGTATGTGTAAATTCTTTAATCAAAATGATGTGTTTGAAATGATGTAAAAGGAATCTGGACTAGTGGAACTGATGGACTGGCCAAGTCAAAGTCCAGACTTGAATCCTATCAAACAGATCTAGGATTTATTGAATTCAAAAATAGATCACACACAAATTTAATCCAAAGCAAGTCTCTGGGAACAGCTAGGAACTATTTGGAACTCAATAACAAAAGAGATGGTCGAAAAGTACATGAAAACAATCAGGGCCAAAGGAGGTCAAACAAAATATTAAGATTTTTATCTAAAATATGTGAATAAGGACTATTTAGTTGTTCCAGTTTGTTATTTGCCTAATAAATAATAATACAATGTTTAATTTGAAACAAGTTTTTGACAGATTTCAAAAATATTAGACAGGTGGTCTAATAAATTTGTTAAGCACTGTATATATATTTATAAAGCATTAAGTAGTGAGCTGTAGATGTGTTGGTAGGCTGCTTTTGTTACTTTTGGACAGAACAAGGCCAGCTAAACCCCCCTGTTTCCCATCTTTGTGCCAAACTAAGCTAATCTGATGCTGGCAGGAGCTTCATATGTACAAGGCACAGGTGGGAGTTATTGATCTTCTCATGTAACTTTCAGCAAGAAAGTAACTAAGCATATTACCCAAAATGCCAAATAATTTCTTTAAGGTAATTTGAGCCTATGCTAGCATTGACCTACGATGTGTGTATTTTTTATTTTTTTTAATAAGTATCATTTTTCATATTTACCTCCACTGCTTTATGGTCCATATAAACCAACTAATAATAATAATGATAGATAGATAGATAGATAGATAGATAGATAGATAGATAGATAGATAGATAGATAGATAGATAGATAGATCTATCTATCTACCTACGGGAGAGGTAGTTAGGCCTCATGAATGTTCACTAACTCACTCTTTTGATGTGTGCCTGTGTTCACTGTACTTGTGTTTCCAGGCCAGAGTATGATTACCTTCATTTATGACTTTGTGGAACGCTTCGAGGGACCTCATCCAGGTTATGCAGTACTCAGTGGGCGTCCACTAGCAGGTATGCTACATGCAATAAGGCTGTATAATAACTTTATAAGGTGATATGGTGTTCATCTGCAAGTGGCCAAAATGTCCATTGCTGCAGGTCTAACTTTACTGAACAGCAAATTAGTCGACCAATCAAAAGTAAAGTAAAATGAAAGCCATCGTTCTCACGCCTAAACGAGAAACTGCAAGTTTTTTTTTTACCTTTCTCTCTCTCCATAACTTGCTTCTTTGCTTCTCTCCTCTGGAAACCCAGGTCAGCCAGCCACCCTGATGGTCTCAGTAATGGGTAGGAGAGGTCCATCCTCCATAACCATTGGAGATGTTGGCCTGGTATCTGTGTCTGGTCCTAACACTGTTAGCAATGGCACAACAACTGATATGGGCAATGGAGACATCCTGATGACTGTTGATGCGGTCCCTGAGGGCGAGTTTGTGGTCATTCTGAAAGGAACTGACAAAATGTCAAACAGTGAATTTCAGAGGCAGTCTACCACCCAGATGTCTGTCTCCAAAGTAAATATCCAGGTCGGTCTCTTCCTTCACTACCACTTCACATCCAGTGTACTCTGTCAGACTTTGTTTGATTCAAACTGAAACAACACTTCAAATGCTTTGAATTTTCTATCCAATTCATATAGGAACAATATCACTTTTTCTTCACCTGTTTCTTGTTTCTTGTTTCTCTCTTTTCCATTTCCCTGAAGGCTGTGGTAGACAGCAGTGTGGAGCCAGGAATACCCTTTAAGCTCCCCTTCAATGTCATGACCAAGGGCTCTGGAGGTCAATACTCCATCACTGCAAGAAATGACAGAGACTTCCCCATGTCCTACCAAAACAGGTGAGGGGAAGCATCACATTTATTTGTTAAACATCCTTATCAATACTTACACGTTGGCTCTGAACAGGTAGGAAACACTGTTGCTGTCTCATGGTGGGACAGCACATGACCTGCACCGAGGGAAAGAGACATGTGTTATTACTCCAACCTAGCCGGTTGCCAGATTTGATTATAATACCAAGTATTTCAATTAGAGCCTAAATGTGTCCATGTGCACAGTATATAATGTATTTACTGTATTATTGTATGTATGCCAGGAAATCTAATAGGCGATGGTAGATGAATCCTTATGGCTTTGGTCGAGGATGAAATTTTCACTTATCCAGTAAAATATCTCAATGTTTTTGATGGAATGGTACAACATTATGGTACAAATATGCATGGTTCCCAGAGGATGAATCCTCTAGCGCCACCATGAGGTCTGTGGCTTTGATTGAAATGTCTTTTGGTGCACACATTCCTCTCCTATATTGTAAACTAATTGCATTGCCATTGGCTGCATTCCATAAACGTTGTACCTGCTAGAATTAGCATTCTCGCTGATTAGTAAAATTAAATTTTTCTTTCCTTTCTTGACAGCCTCACCTTGACAACTGGAGAATATGCTAATGCTACTTTGACCATTTCACCACCTGCCGACACACTATCAGGCACTGATGTCACTCTCACAATGGAGGCCAAGTCGTCCAGTGGTGTTGACTCCAATTATGTGGTTCTGAGATTCTCTGTTGTTACCAAGGTAATCAAATTTATGATTACTTATTCCAACTGCATAATCCAAGGTGGATTATGAAATTGGAATAAATAAATAAATAGGCAAGCTTTTGCACATACCCACAAAGATGGCTATTACAGATGCACTCACAACAATATTACAATAGTTATGTATAGTTAGGAATCCCACAGAATGAAATATCCTGTGATTCATGCATACATTTCCTGACTTTCTTTTTCTGTTGTCTGTCCAGATTACAGATTTTGTTCAGCCCGTGTGTGAGGTGGTAAACGTGCTGGCTGAAAATTGCCCTCGTGACGTGTCTCAGTGTGAACCTTTCCAGTGGGAGCTCTGGGCCAACCTTACGGACGGAAATGGCACCGGGATAGAGAGTGTTTCTTTGCGTCAGGGCAATGGATCCCTCTCATTTACCTCCCTCAGTGCTCCCATTGTCCAGGCGAAATACAACAGCTCCTGCTGCTCACAGATTGTCGAGTTTGTAGCTGTAGACAAAGTTGGCAATGTAGGCAAATGCTATCAATCCATTGTGCGTTCTGCCGGCCCTCCTACTTCAACCCTGTCGCTGCCACTGTGGTTGTGTTTGCTGGTATCTGCCTTCATGGTGAGGATGTGAGGGGCTTCTGTTACATTGTAACATTGTATCCTGCTTAAATAATTATTAAACAATTGTATCCGGCACTGATAACACAGCTGATGATGAATGTATATTTAAGATGTCAGAAATCATGAATGAAAACATTCCATTGCACTGCAGGGTTGAATAAGATCTGAGGCGACTGGGGGCTCAGCCTGGACTTCTGCTTACCTGCTTACTTTCCAGATGTGCTGTTTAGAATATTAACAGTTATACAGTAATAAGTATTGAGTAAAAACAGAATGTCTCACAGCAGCTTTCATTTAACATTTGATGAGTTTAAAAGACTGTTGAATGTATTTGTTGACCCTTCTTATTTTCCAATAAACTGCTTTGTTTCCCTCACACAGAATTTCCAGGTAGTTTATACACAGTGTAGTGTGTGCACTGACTTTAATATCATCACTAGTTAAATTTACTTCATATCGTGAATCAACATGCAGTTTCTGTAGTAACCATTATGGAGAAGTTACTACATATTGTTATTGAATTTTTATATATTCTGCCTGGGGTCTTTCTGGAGTTTGCATGTTCTCCCCATGCTAGCGTGGGTTCTCTCCGGGTACTCCGGCTTCCTCCCACAATCCAAAAACATCCACATTAGGTTAATTGGTAACTTTAAATTGCCTGTAGGTGTGAGTGTGAGAGTGAGTGGTTGTCTGTCTGTTTGTCTGTATGTGGCCCTGCAATTGGCTAGCAACCAGTCCAGGATGTACCCTGCCCAAAGTCAGCTGGGATAGGCTCCAGCTCCCCTGCGACCCTGACGGATAAACGGTATAGATAAATGGATGGATGGATGGATGGATGTTATTATATATTCTCATGATCATCAGTTCTTATGCTTGTTTAGCTTACATGGTATTAACAGTATCTTCCTGGGAACTCCATATTCCCTTTGCCTCGGTCTTCTGCACAAGCAAAGCTCCTTTTGTTCTCTAATGAACCAACCTTGAGGATCAGATGCACAAGCTAAATCCTCCCCAGGACACTGACGCAAACCACAAAGAGCAAAACTTACTATAAGACTCCCACCCCGCGGAGGACCCTCCATAGTCGCCTTTGGTCGTCATTGCTGGAATTATAATCGGGTATTGTATGATCTTACTTGTACAGTTTAAATTATTTAAAGAATTCCAAGAATGGTTAATATTGACAGATTGACAGATCAACTGTTATAACGCCCCAGTTGTTTCAAGACTGATATGTAAAAGTTTCTACGGGAAACTGATGTAAGCCTTTTCAAGTTGGTTTGTGGCAGAAACGAATGTCTGTATTATAGGAATTGTGATCATGACATGTTCCGGGAACATGGGGAATAAGCATGGGAAGATGAACAGAGAGTGTCATCTTGATAGTCCCATTGCAAATATCATGAGGAACAATTGGGGTGAAAACAGAGTAAAATGGTTGAGTGTCTACACTGAAAAAAAAAGTCCTTTGATTTTACTTAATTTTAATGTGGACATCGGTCCCACATCATCAAAATGTGGCCAGCTGACATAATTTTTCCTTTTCCACTCACTCAATAACTGTTTGTCATTCCAAAATATTTCATTCACATTAGGCTGATTAAATTAATCATGTTGACTGGACATATTATTTGTGAGTTACTGTAATACCAATTTATTGTGTAATATTAATGTAATTCAATCATTTCCAGGGTACCTGATTTACAACTGTAACTCTAACTTAATTTCTAAATGGTAATATTATTCAAAGGTATTACGTTGCTTTAAAGCAATTTCCTTATGTTCCTGTTATCCAAGTTAGGTCTGTAAATCTAACTTGAAGTTAACTCAATCCAAATGTATTGTAGACACCGGTAAAAAACTAGAAAAGTTTCAGTGTGTGCAATTACAAAGTAATAAATTTAAACTGATTTGAACTGACAAAAATGGCAAAGAGTTCTGCACTACAATTCTCTTATACTGAACCTTTTATTATAACAACAAATACTACAAATTCTGCATAAAGTGCAATGGCTTTACAGGACATCAAAACATGAGCCACTTACAACAGAAGTGCTGCTATGCTGCGCTTAGCTCTGTGTTTTCACCAAATAATAAAATGGAAAAATCAATAATTAACACAAAAATAAATAATAAATAATAAAAATAAAAAAAATCCTGCAGCAGTTTTTTTAAAGTTCACTCAGCACAGAAAACAAAAATGGATACAAACTCTCAACTGGTTTTGTACTGGATTCATAAAAGAAAACATTGTCTTCTTACTATAATGAATTTACAAGAAATAAAATGAAAAAACAATTTATTGCACTTCACTGCAATACCAAAAATGCCTTTGATCAAATATTGAAATGTCTTGTGGTGTATTGCTCACAGTATAGTAACTCTCCATTTAACTGGAAGAACCTTTTTATAAAGCAAGTAGTTTGCTAGAAAGATATCCATTTAGTTTTGGATTACCTCAAAGGAATAGCAGAGGTCAGCAGGGTAGCTGAGGCATACATCAGTCTGAACAACATAACAGTAATGCTTCAAAGCAGCAAATACAAAATACTCCATCTTTTGTTAACAAATGAAAAAGCAGTCAAATGGTAGAGCAATACCAACAATGCTTTTTAGGACAATTCAAATGTTTTGTAATTTATCGCTCACAATGATAAACAAGACAAATGGCACATTTCAGTGAAAGTATCTTTTTCACTGAAAGAGTCTGTTTGTTAGAGCGGTTGCTTTGTTAGAAAGTTTACCTCCATCCAGTTCCATGAAAATCTTCTGGATTACCTCAAAGGTGTAGCGGAGGTCAGCAGGATAGCTGAGGTTCAGGGCATAAATCAGTCCCAACAGCATAGCAACAGCTAGTGCTACATTATCCAGATCTTGCAACACCTTGATGCCTTCAAGGACAATTCGAATGTCCTCTGGGTTATCACTTGAAGCATGGTCTTTTAGAACATAAATCCCAATAGTGGTGTCTTCAATGGCCTCGTTGATGGCGTCTTCATCCATGCCCTGTACAATACAGAGAAATGTAGGTAAATACATCTAAGTATATAAGACCTATTAACCAACCCCTTTATAGAAAAGAATAAATACATATAACATTAGGCAGTAGGACTGTGCAATATGACCAGAATCTCATATCCCAATATAAATCATTTCATATCCAGATAATGATAAATTTCTAAATATCGTAGACTTTCTGCAAGTTCAATGAAATGAAATGAGTAGTTTTTGGTCCGTTACTCTACGTGCAACAAAAGTTTCACAAATAAAAAGTCAAGAGTAATTTATTGATGCAATCTGCACAAAAATAAATTAAACAATGAAAAATATTGCTGCAAAGAGCATATGTGACAACAAAATAAACAATGAGAAAATATGAAGTGATAGACACAATTGTCAAACAATAAGCAAGTTCTGTAGCTGATGTGCAATACATGTTTCACGAGTAAAAAGCCAATGAGAGTAATCTTGAGTCTTGAAAAAGTGGAGTTGTTTTATAATCAGTCATCTTATATTCAGCATAATATAGTGGTTGTGCACCTGTTTACTAGTGAGTATTGTCATCAAACTAGTAAGATGAAAATGGCAACTAGTGTGCTGCATATGACAAGTAGTACGTCAAAAGAGCCTAGCATGTTAAACAAATGCCTTACTAGTAACACAGTTGCTCAATCCTGTGGCACAGCAAGTTAAATGGAAGGCCCAATATGAATTAATGAAAGAATACAATAAAAGATGTGCAACAAGAGTGAAAATGTAGACCTAAACCAGGTGAGTAGTTATAGAATTGGACTGAAATAAAACAGCAGGACAGAGACAAAAAGAATGGTGACAGCAGTTATAGAATGGAAGGAGATGTTTAGGGCTACAGCTACTATTAATTTAACTGATTAGTCTTCTGGTTGTTTTCTTGATTATTGATTTCTTGATTATTAATTTTCCCCAAATAATCTATAATTTAGTTAAATATATTGAAAATAATGATAAATACCTACCACAAATAGACAGTCTACTGTCATGTCTCAAATTTGATTTGATCATTTTTTATCAATTTGATTATCAAAATGGTAATTTGTGCATTTTCTATTAATCAATCAATCGTTTCAGCCTAAGTAATAAAAGTAAAAGTAGGAGAATAAAAGAATGGAAGACAAAGAGAAAAAGGTAAGCACTGAACCATGTACATACCACATATTCGTGTAAAAGAAGTTCTGGATCTTCACCCATGTAGATACAGACTCCCTTAATGACACACTCTTGTCCAGCATCTACATCATCACACTGAGAACAATTTCTTGATTAATGCCTTAATTGAGCCCTTGTACTATATTTTAATGTCAACTACTGATGTAAACAAAAAAAATTTTTCTAGAATATAACACCAAGGTTCCAAGAACAAGCCTTGCTGTGACCTCCAAATCACGTGGGAAGGACATTGACAAGAAACGTGACAAAGAAAGAGGAGATAGACAATAATATGAAGCCAATTCATTCACTCATTAACTCATTCAATTGAGGAAAGGCTAAATCAGAGACAAAAAGACGGGGAAAGAGAAAGATAAAAAATGAATGCACTCATGGCCTCCCTGCCTTTCCATAAAATGTCCATCTTAAACTCAATAAACTATGTGGGAGCTACAACATTCTAAATCATTCAATTTTCCATGACTGTTTTTGTTCCCAAAACACATGGCAAAAATTCTTTGTTTCTAAATTTTCCTGACTGCAGGACACCTGTATCACTTACATCAGAACTTTTTTGAGTCGTTGCCCCAGCTGTCCTCCTCTCTTTTGGAACAACTTCGTCAGGTTGTCAGAGTGGAGATCCAGTTGAGATAGGAACTTGGACTGAAGAGGGACGATGGTGATTCTCTTGAATTCAGCGTTTATCTGAAAACGGGTAATAAGCACAAAGGAAATCAGGTTTAAACGGTAAATATCAGGAAGAAAGTCACAATTACACATACAGTAGACCAGGACAGTCTAGAAGGGGGATAAAGCACAGACAAACAATATATAATCTTTTAATCTTTTTTTTTTTAGTATTTTGCCAGTGTACTCAAGATTCTTCTTTTATCAACAGCAAATCCAAAATGAAAAACCCAGCAGAGATAAGCCTTACCTCAATGACTTCAAATAGAGCAGGCCACCTTGCTATGAAATCCTCCACCATTGGTGCATCACGCACAACTTCATGTCTTCAAGTCTTTTCCATCTTGAGTTTCACAGCCTCTCTGTTGTTCTTCTTCTTAACATCCAACAGTAGAGCTTTCTGCATTGCCTCCAGACTCTCAGTTTCTGCAGATGGGTATGCCGGACAAAAATTCACCTCCGCTCTCTTTGCCTTTTTGACACCAAAGGCTGCAAAGCGCTTTTCTGCATGTTTGTTTTTTAACGAGTTCACTGTCAGGTGTGTTCGGTAGTTTGATAGTTTATATTTTAAACTGGTTTTCCATCTACCACATCCAGTGCAGGACCCCTTCTCAGTTAAACATGGATGCGTCTTAATGAGACTCTGGGCTACCTGTTCCATCTCCTTATCAGTGACATAGACTTTATACTTCACAATTTCCTGTGATGCCTCGGACTGATCCATCGGACTGATCCACTGGCCTCATCGACTGCTGGACTCTTTATTAGATTGTTTGTTCGCTTACACTTGTTTATTTCAGTGAACTTTGTAAAGCACTATGAGACACTCTGTTGTGATATTGGGCTATACAAATAAAATTGAATTGAATTGAATTGAATTGTACTATACCATTGAGGATGTCTGACTTCAACTTGGGATCTGGAAAATGTACAGTGCCATTATGGGCATAAGCTAAATTTGCCTCCTCAAGTTTTATTTCAGCATCGTAAGAGAACTGTGGAACACAAAAAAACAGCAGGCCAAGAGGACCGTGACCTTGTAGACTCACAGGAGGACAGTACAGCAGGACAAGAGGACTGTGAGGTTGTAGACTCACTTGAGGACAGTACATCTGTATCCACAGATACACCTGATATGGAAAAAGAGTCACTTTTGGAGGAAATATACAAAATATACAATACCTGCAAATATACAAACCAAAAGATTAAATGTCAGACAGCTAGAAATTTTAGATTTCATAGTAAGTGATAAAACCTTGCTTATTTTTCAATTGCTTATTATTGCAAGCACGTAAATCTAAAGTAAACAATTTCTGGTTAAAAATAGAGTAGGAGAAAAATCAAGGAGAAAGGGAACAAATACGAGATAAACAGCAGATAAAAAGGTGGCTTCATATATGGGAGAGCTAAATTTAATACTAAAAACCTTTTAAAGACCCATTCTAATTTTACACTTCAGGCTTTTTTTTAATAAGAAAAATCACCTATTATCCCAATTCAAAGCATCACTGCAGGTCAGTATAAAGGTCAGTACTGTACATCTGGTCCATGTCAGAGGTCAGTGTTTGGTATAATATAGATGATTGTATGAACTGTTGTTAGTTTACATTAGGTTAGCTGCTGGTGGTATAAATAAACCAGGACTTTTTCCCTCAGACTTCAGAACAGCCAAGTGCACTAGCCCAGTATAAAAGCAGGATTCACTTTAGAGTTTTAACATCAGAAATGCTACCTCTGGTGCAGAGGAACTTCGGTTTCATTGACAACAATATATTGAAAACATTTGTTAAAATCATGACCTCATGAATTGAAATGACTTTCTCATGATTTTTATGTTATGTTTATGTTATGTAGTAAAAACCTCATTAATTACATTTTAAGATTTACATTTTTATGTAGACACACACACAAACATATAACTTATTACAAATTGTCAAATTCCCATAGTTGATAGCATACCTTTTATTTCAATATGTCTTTTCAAAGTCACCATGCGGGCTGATCCAATCTTGTAGTCAACAAGAGGATAAGTATCAAGGAGTTCAGTGAATCCCACGAGACTAAATGTTTTTGTGGGTGCTGGGCTGAGTTAAAAGGCTCTATAATGCTCTCTGTACCAACCACAGAGCTCTTTGACAATGTAGAACACACTCTGATGTAAAATACAAATTTGGTCAATTTCACTGAATTAAGGCAATCCACCTGCTGCTTTGTGGGCCAGTATCATTCCCTTCCTATAGGTTATACCCTTGATTGTCACACACTGTGCAAGGTAAACCTCATGTGCATCAGAGAACTTTTGCCTGATGGCTTGTGCAATATCCTCTTTGAGTAAGTCTACTGGTAGAGTAGATACTGCCGAGACCTCTAGGTCAGACTTGCTCAGACAAGGAGAGCTCAGATAGTAAGCAATCATCATCTGATGCTTTGAGGCTAACGAGAGGGGCACATTTTTGAAGCAGTTTGTGTGTCTGATAACCTTCTTAAAAAAGCTATGTTTTGCCTCAAAGCGCATTGTCCACAGCCCAACAACTGGACCAAACAGCCTAATCATCTGGGGGTAGTGCTCCAAATAATGGTGTTTTGGTAGAAGCCTGATGTCAGGGAACAACTCTTTATATCTCTGCCTATGCTCTATGATTTTACATTCTAAGAAAGCCAATGAGTCATCGCTATGCACAGGGGCAACAACAAGCTCTGTGATATCCTTCAGATCCATGAGTACATGCCATGCAGGCTCATCTTCAGGTACAAGTGACCCAACTAAAAAAGGTAGGAACCGGAGCAAGCTCCAGTTTTCATGAGCATTTCCCCCAACTGTTTTTCTGCTGGAGAAAGTTTGTGACACTATGTGAGGTTTGTTTGTCCTATCAGCCCATTTGTAGGGAAAATTCAGAATGGCACTGTTCAGGTCAATTAATGTGAAATATCGTCTGGATATAAGCACTGTTAAGCAATGAGCTACCTCTACTGGGATTATACCCTCAAAAACATCATGGGCAAGATCGGGTGGATAGCCAAAGATGACATGAAAATGAGACAGATTTTTTGTGAAAATGCATTCCCTTTTCACTCCACAAAAACCTGTACCTGTATCTTGGGCTTGTTTGACATGGGTCGCGTGAAGCTCTTTGGTTCTCAGACTGAATTCACCAGATGCAACAGAATGTAGCTGAATATCACTGCTCTTTCCTGTGGAAAAACTACAATAGTATTCCACAGAAAAACTCTCCAAAAATCCAGCAGCACTGTGTGCTCCCAGGTTGTCAGCTACTACACTGAGTACTGTACCTTTAACTGACTCACCTAACAGTGGGACATAAACACCAAGCTCCTCCAGAGTTTTCAGATCTTGTACAAGAGGTTCAAAGCATTTATCATGACCATAGGTTTTAACATCATCAGTTTTGCATAAAACTGACAAATAGATAGATGATAATGAGGAATGAGACCCCGGAGGCAAGTTGGCTAATACCCAATAAACAGCACAAAGCTTGTGTTTCTTGCGTGAGGTGCCAAGGGGGTTACAGGTTTCAAAATCATCCACATACAAATTTAGGAGGATCCTTGGCTTTTCTCCAGTGAGGAAACTATTTTCCTTATATAGGGAGCCATCTCTTGAGGATTTGTACTGATATGACACTTCAGAATCTATTCCCTCTTGTCTTCGATGGCCCTCAACAACTTTATCAATGACATCCCTTCTATTTAACAGCTGTTGTATGGACTTCAATATCGGAGCATATTGGAAACTGCGTTTGTTTTTACCATCAAGAATGTATTCAATTGGCTCTACGACATAGAAGTTCTCCTTGTAATACTGCTTACGCAGATGCGCAGTACTTAGAGGGCCACCTTTTTGTATGGACCTTTGCACAGGATTACCAGAACAAACTGCATCAACAGTCTCTCTAATTATAAGTTCATCGACAGGGAGGTTCCTCTGATGAAAGATGTCTCTCACAAGGTCACAAGATAATGGAACAGTGGCAGAAGAAATCAAATGATGGAGTTCCTCTAAAAACACATCAACAGCTGTGCTTGGCACATGAACCAAATGCTCGAATTTCAGCAAAGCAGCAGCAAATCTTTGCTCTATGACCTTCTGCACGTCCTCAGAATGAGATTGACTATTTGAAGAAACAGCAGTGTTGGACTGCTCAACACACTCTGGACTATTAGCCTCCAAGTCATTCACAGACGATATCCTAGTAGTTAAAACTACCTCAGGTTTAAAATCAATCAATGTGTGATGGCAATGTTTTCGGTTTTTATGCGATTTAAATGTACTATAAATATTTGTTTTAAACTCACAGCCTAAAAACATACAAGTGACTATCTCATTTCTTTTGAGATGTACATTAATGTGAGCAAAATAATCCCTCTCTGATGCTAAATCACTACAAGGACAAAGGTGGCAACTGAATATAGCTTCCTCTTTGTGACTAACCCCTGTTGAGTGGATTTTACTTTGGTGGACGATAAGGGCATTCCACGTCTTAAACGTGCATGGACAGCGCAGGTATGTACATGGAAAGCGAGAACTACGTCCAAAATGTGGATGTCTTAACTTGTAGTGATGCAAAAGCTTGGACCTACTTGACACAGTTTCTTTGCACCCTTTACAACTCCACATTCCCTAAGCTTAACCCTGTAACACACATTAAGATCATCATCAGTTACATTATTAAAGCTCAAATCTGCATTTCAGGTATAAACAAAAAGGTACACTGCACTACATAATTCAAAACACATGAAAACTTCCAAAGTGACAGTTTTTTAAATACAAGGACTAACATTAAACAACTACATGATTTTTAAATAAAGGTTTATGTAGAATTTAAGTATTTGTCAGAGTAAAATAAATCTATATATTTAGTTATATAATCAATTACTAAACAAAAAAAATAATTTCCAGCTATAATTTGAACTTTTCAACTGTTTTGGGAAATGAAACTGAAAATGTCATGAAAAATCTGATTTATGGCTTAAACAGCAACACAACAGAAGAGAAATATGACAACACTTACCACTATAAAGCCTTTGAGTGTGTATGCTGTACAAAATTAGGATGAAGGACCTATGAAAAAAATATTTAGAATTAGTAATGTGTACTCAGTGGTTTCATCAGTTAATTGAAAGACCACGAACAAATAAAATCATAAAGCAAAGATGCAACAGGCATTAACTATTAAGTATTAGTACTATTAAGTATTTTCTGCAATACAGCACATTATCGGATACAATGGTAATCTGAAAAATAATAATGTGTGCACATGAAGAGAGTGGATACGACAACTGCCTGCAAGTAACTATACCACTGATCAGAGTTGAAAGAAGTATTAGGATCCTTAAAGTAAAGTAAAAGCAGAAATACAATTATCTAAAATAATCAATTACAAGCAGGAGTCCTGACTTCAACAGGCTACTTCAGTAAAAGTACATAAGTAATATCAGAAATATGTACTTACAGTGTCAAAATTATAAGTACTCATTTACTCAGATTGGTCTCTTTTATAGTGTTAAAGTATTTGATTTTATCGCAAACAAATACATGTAAGAGAATTTTAATGCTGTAATTAATGAATGTGTAGCAAATTTTAGATACTTTGGGTGGATTAATATTGAGTGCTGTATCACATTATATACATGTTAGCATATCTTTTTTATAATAACCCACTGTGTAACTTTCACACAAAGTGCACAATATTTTTAAAGAGCAGACAATTTATAGTCAGAATATAAAATAACATTTTTTGTAAATTATAAATTTTGTAAAAAATGTTACTAGTAAATAAAATAAATGAAACAGGGTAAAAAGTACAATATTTCCCTCTGAAATGTAGACGAGTAGAAGTACAAAGTAGCAGAAATTGGAAATACTCAAGAACTGTACAAGTACCTCAAAATTGTACTGAAGTACAGTTCTTGAGTAAGTCTTCTTAAGTTAATTTCCAACAATGCCACTGATAGAGACGGAGGAAGGGCTGATTTGTGTCAGCCAGCATCTGTCAAAATTTAAGATTTATCACAAACTCAAAAACATACAGAGCTTTCATTTATCAATTTTGTAGAAAAAATATCTCTTGGATTAACTAGGGCACTGTAGTTGTGTAGAACATGACAAAACTGCAAAGAAAGCAGATGGAAATATGCTTTCACACAGTTACTGAATAGGTGGTTTAGCCTTTAGTTGTTACGTCATGTACAGTAATGAGCATAGTCAGTCATATCAAGTACATCTTTGCGTATCTTTACTTTACCTGATTCAGTGTCCCCCGCAGCCTCTCTACTCTGCCATTCAGTGAAACTGGAAATGACAAAAATATATCAAATGTAAAACACTGAACACTCACCCAGCACATACCGCCGTTATATTCTCAGTGGGAGTCAGTGTACCTTTTTGTTAAACTGTTCTTTCTGACCTTACAGAGCCGCCACACCTCGTAAATGACCTGTAGCTATTGCTATTAGCCCTGTGTTCTATACCGGTCTAACGTTAAACATTTTAACATACGCAAAAGAGACGGCCAAATAACTTAACTCGTACGTATGACACTGTCGCGGACAATGAATTAGACGCCAGTAGAAAGCGCGAGTTGAAAATATCCAACTTTAGCGAGACGTTCTTGTGCATCACTTAGCAGCGTGTGTAGGGAGGGATGGAGACGAGGCTAACCTGCTAACAGGTGCTGTCCCCCGGGCAGGCCGGGGGACAGAGGTGAGGGCAGTGGGGCGTCTCGGCGAACAAACACACCCTAGCTACTGCACAAAGCAGAAGTTCGCTTTATAGACAGTCGGTTGTAATTGTATTAACACCATGCACAATGCCAATGTACTTAAACACGTCAATTTAATGTACTTACTTTTCAGTTATCAGTCGAGAGGAGGATGCGGCGGCAGAAAATAAATCTTCTTCCAGTTTTTGTGGGCAACAACACCTCCTCCTGTTGTTGTTTTGACAGATCGTGTTTGGCATTGGTGCACTACCTGGACCCTCTGATCCAGGGGGGCCAATGACATGTCCTGGCGCCCTTTTTTGGAATACAAGCCGTTTTTTGGCAGTCACCAAACTGACATCAGTTCTCAATTCAGTCGATTTCAGTCAACGCGAGAGAACCTTGTACATTCAACATTCTCAATAAACATCTGAAGTCTACTTGGTGGAATCATGTTTACCAATGGATTTTAAATGAATTGCGTTACTTATATGTAAGACATTTTTGTAAATTGAAAGACCAGCTATTTCCCATTTTTTCAGTGTAGACAACTAAGTTTGGTTTTCCAAAGCGGGGTTCTTTAAGCACAATTAAAATAATTGAATTAGAGAAAAAATTACTGGCTCATGAGCGTAAACTAAAAAAGAAACACAGTATTAGAAAGACAAAGGTGAAGTTGATGGAAAGTCACAGACATTGTCTCAGTATGTGGAAGAAAGAAGCAGAGAATGGAGAGAGAAAACAAGCAGTGAAGACAATGCCAAAGATAGACAGTATGAGTGAAGAAGGTAAGGGGAGAGAGAAAAGAGAGAAAGTTCAAACCACTGCACCAATACTCCCACACTCGCACCCTGTCTCTTCTCTTTATCCGCAGCTCGCTGCTCTGAAACTGGACTCCGACCTCGATACCGGTCCGCCTCGCCAACAACAACACCAAGCTCCGGTGGTTGCACTCCCAGCATACCAGGAGGCTGACACCACTGCCTCACAACAGCCCACATCATCACGTTCAACTCACCACCTACATCATGCGAGTGGTGGCCAGCTCAGCTCATCAACGACCACCCACCTATCATCCGACACACCCTCACCATCCAAGCTCAGAGATGGGAAGACCTACAGCCGCTCTCTTGATACTGGCCCTGATGATACAGTTTCAGTTGAGACCTCCGGTCAGTATCCAATGATCCAGGTGGCGGGCCCCCTGTTAGTGTTTAGAGGCTGGACAGAGAAAGGCATAAAAGAAGCCTCTTCTCATCTGCCTGATCGTGTCCTCAACGGTCAGGCTTTCCAAACAGCCCTCACCGACTTTTGCCGTGAGTTCCTTCCAACAATGCCAGAACTGCGTCGCCTCCTGGCTAAAAAGGTATCTGTGACTTTGCAAAATTCTCAGAAAAATGTAAAGGAGACGTTAGAGCCATGCAGCCTGACTGGGCGCATGCAACTAATGCTGGCTACAGAAATGCTGTCACTGAACTGGGCCAGGCCTTTCCTGTCAAAATTGACATGAGAAAAATCACCACATGCAAACAGCGAGAAGATGAATTGGTTGCAGATTATCTTACTCATCTGACTGAAACCTTCAACCACCACAGTG
The DNA here is from genome assembly GCF_042242105.1 of Pempheris klunzingeri. Lineage (NCBI taxonomy): Eukaryota > Metazoa > Chordata > Actinopteri > Acropomatiformes > Pempheridae > Pempheris > Pempheris klunzingeri. Next base: position 24,573,890 of record NC_092014.1, on the reverse strand, counting down.
GCATTGAACGCCCTGCAGATCTTGGCAATACACCAGGTGTTTGGGAAACACACCTCACCAACTGTTTTCTAAACGGCCTCCGCCCTGAAGTTACAGCACTGATACGACACTCTCTGCATGTGAAGAACAACTGTTACAGAAGAAGCGACGATGGGACGTCAAGATACAAAATGACACACACCAAGCCATGCTCACCCTGTTTCAGTCAGCGTGACCGGTCGTGACCACACAGGTTCGCCATCTGACAGAGCAGCTCCACCGGGTCCTAACCCATTTGGAAGGTGCTTCAGCTTCCCCAGCTGCACCGCCACCCATGGTTCCACTGCCTGCCGCCTGAGGAGACTCCGGGGATTGCCGGACGTTCATCGTTCAGTGCGACTTGCACTTTAAACTGAATTCTGCCATGTACACCTCGAACCAGGCCAAAGTAGCCTTCATCTGGCAGGGAGAGCTGCAGCCTGGGCCACTGCGGAGTGGTCTCGTTGGGCTCCCATATGCCAAGACGCCAAACTCTTTCAAGACGCATTAAGCCGCATTTTTGATCATACCTCTCCCGCCAAAGAGGCATCCCGAGCACTTCTTCATCTCAGGCAGGAAAATGGGCCGGTTGTGGATTATGCCATCAAATTCTGCACACTCTGCTTTTTTTATCTTATCGAGTCGAAAAGACCAGCTGGCTCCTTTCGAGCTCCCCGCCAGGCTAGAGGACCTTATTGACATGGCCGCCCGAGTGGACAATCTATTAAGGGACAGGGCGGGAGAGCGACGCTGGGCTTCCAGCCGACCTACCGGCTACCCGGGGCTCTCCTCTAAGCCTCTAGGGTCCCAGGGATCAGAACACCTACAGCCTTCCAGGAGGGGGACTTCACCAGGAGGTGGTGAGGAGCCCATGCAGCTTGGAAGAACCAAGCTAGATCCTGGGGAGAGACAACGCAGACGCACTGAGGGGGCCTGTTTTTACTGTGGGCAACAGGGCCACCTTGTGACGTCTGGGCTGACCAGGATTGAGGTGGTCACTGGTGAGCCGTATGGTAAATGACTATTCTCCTTGCAAGCTGATTAAGGTAACGCTTGGAACGGGTAAGGAACCCAGAGAGCAGGAGGCTCTTATTTACTCGGGGGCAGACAAGAGTTTAAAGGATTGGGCCTTGGCCAAAGAGCTCCGGGTGAGACCTATTCCTCTGGCCCAGCCGGTCAATGCCTGAGCTTTGGATGGATGACTGATTTGTCAGGTCATGCACCAAACTGAACCTTTTCAAGTGACCATAGACCCTGAACACACAGAAATCATGCACTTTCATTTGTTTAACTCGGCTCAGCATCCCCTGGTTCTTGGCTATCCTTGGCTGTAGAAACACAACGCCCAAATTGCCTGGAGGTCAGGACGGGTCAAGGCCTGGGGGTAGCAGTGTAATGGTTGTTATGTGAATTTTGTTCATGCTTTCAGGAACCCTCAATCAGAGGAGGCTCTGGACACATCACCTCTCTAAGGTCCCTGAGTGCTACAGGGACCTAAAAGAGGTTTTTAACAGGACGCAGGCCACATCCTTGCCTCCTGACAGGGCTTTTGATTGCGCCATTGAGTTGTTGCCTGGTGCGCCCATCAGGGGCGCCCCCAGAAATTTTTCACAAGTCTACTCAAGTTTAAAAGCACCACACAGAGGCCTTTGATTGTTTTCAATACAGCTTTATTCTGCTGTAAACATGTAACAGACTATGTCCACAAAAGCATTGTCTTTGACAATATACATTTTACCATAGCTCTGAGAGTATTCTAGCCATGTGTGTGCACTGTACCACTATTTCTTGAAGCCTCATCTTCTGCCCCCTTGAAGAGTACGAGGGAAAAGCTTGAGATGCTGCTGTTTGGGCCCTCTGATCTTGACAGGAAAATATCTGTGATGAAACATGAGGAAAATAAGTTACTCTGAATTTAAAATAGCAGCAGCAAAAACAACAATAATAACATGAGTAGCTGTCCATAGTAATCTCAGATTACAGTTGTATTATGGACCCACAGTCAGTTCCGTCCTGACTGTTCAAACTCATCTACCAGTAAACACGAATGAGAAGCTTTCTGTTGTTGCACCAGGATTCATAACTCAGTGTTGACGCCTTGTTACCACGCGTTTATCCAGGTGAAGTTACTCTCTTGCCATTCATTTCCTCATGAGGGACCCTGTTCTAAGTTCACCTGTTGGTCCAGCAGTAGGATGAACAGCTGTGTCCTCTCTGGCCTGCTGCTGTTACTTCTTCCCTGTTCTCTGGATCTGTCACCTGCTCCTCTGCACTGCCCTGCTCTGTCTCCGTCCCTGTCTGTTCATGGGTTTGCTCGGCGGTGTTATCTTGGCCTGCATCATCGCACATATGGAAGAGATGTCCGTAGACTTTCTCTTCAGCAACCAGCATGTGGTTCAGCACAGACACAGTTTACCAAACACGTACTATTTGTTCTAAAAGTAAGTACTGTTTGACTTACTTACCTGTTGGTAGTCTGGTTGTCTCAACAGCTGCCGTTGAAAATGACTTCCACTGTCCGTCTCTGAGTTTGGGCAGCAGCTGCTGCAGTACTGCCTTCACTTGCACTCGGACAACGTAGTTACAATTTCCGAAATTTTCAAATGTGAACTTTACCTATCAGAACTGGCCCCCCCCTGGCCCCCCCTGCCCCCCCCTTGATGGCGCCTCTTGTACTCTATTTCTGGGCCAGAAAGAAAGGCCATGGAAGAATACATTTCTTCATCCCTGAAGGCCGGGATTATTCGGCCTTCCTCTTCCCCAGCTGGAGCGAGGTTCTTCTTCGTAGGGAAGAAGGATGGCTCCCATAGGCCATGTCCCAGAAGTTGTCTCAGGCGGAACGGAACTACGACGTGGGCAACCGTGAGCTGCTGGTGGTCAAGACGGCGTTGGAGGAGCATATATCAGCATACTTTCCTGATCTGGACTGACCACAAAAACCTGGAGTACATCAAGGGAGCTAAAAGACTCAATTCACGCCAAGCCAGGTGGGCCTTGTTTTTCAGCCGATTCAGGTTTACTTTATAGACCGGGTTTGCAGAATACCAAGCCAGATGTCCTGTCTCAGTTGTTTGACCCTGAACCGACTGCCAGAGACCCCAAACCCATCCTACCACTTGTTGTGCTTCACTATACAGTGAATAGCACATGGTGAAGACCGCATGTTTCTTTTTTCTGTGGAACTATTGTACTCCATTCCCCAGTGTCTCCAAGTTTAACAGATAGGTGTGAAATCACCCCCGCACCCAGCTCCACAGTCACCATTGGCCGGAGGGGGGGCACATGATTTTACGACCTCAGGCCAACAAAACCAGTTCACCCCCACTGAACTCTCTCTTTCCCCTTGTCTTCTCCTGGAGGAAAGACAAGTCCTCTCTTTCTCCCGTTGTCTTCTCCTGGAGGAGAGACAACGCTCTTTCTGGACACCTCTCCTCAAGAGGAGAGAGACCACTCTTACACATTGTCTTCTCCTGAAAGAGAGACAACTCTCTCCTGAAGAGGAGAGAAGCTCAACTCAGCTAAGCTCTGCCTCAGTGTGGCCTGTACCAGAGCAGCCACCTCCTTCATGGTAGCGACACAAGGTCCTGCCTGAAGTAAGCAGATCAGCGCCAGCAGGTACGACCCCGAGTCTGCCAGCTGATAACCAGAACCAACAACAGGAGCACACCAGCAAGTTGGTATCAAGCTGCTAACTAGCCAGAATCAAGAAGCGACCGCATTCCTCCAGCCTGTAACCACAGCAAGGACACAAAAGAACCACACCTTTCCTCCAGCAACATGCCGAGAAAGCAGCATCCTCAAGGACTCTTCTTCTCCCCTTTAAGGACTGGTAACAAATTCTAACTGGGCATAATTAGCTTAGCATTACTGTATACATGGTTTACCCCTGTTAATGTATTGGCTTGCTTTAATGTTCATTGAGTTTGATTGTTATGATGTGTTGTAGATTACTGTGCAGGGGGGCTGGCCATCACCATTTGGTCCCTCTCCCCCACCTTTGTGGGCCCATCTCACATTCCTCAGCTTTATCACACACACACACACACACACACACACACTCTCTCTCTCTCTCTCTCTCTCTCTGTCTTCCTATTATTTGTTAGTTTAGTCATAGACACTTAGTTAGATTGTTTGATTGATTTTGTTCTGTTTTAATAAATGTTTTAATACCTGCTGTCTCCTTTAATGTTGTACAAGGGTGAACACTGCCAACCTCTACACTGTCAAGAACTCCAAAATCCTTCAGCTAGCTATCAATGTGGTTATTTTGGTAGTAATTATTAAATTAATTATAAAACATAATTCCAAATTGATAGTTTAGTATTTTTATGAGACTAAATCAATTAAAATGGCTATCTTTTCCTCGCTTTTTCGAGGTGGTGCCCCAATCGAGGTGGACTTTATTCAAAGTTCATTTATTTTAATAATTATTAATTATCTTTGACAATTATTAATTATTTCTGATAGCCAAATTGAACTTTACCACTTGTTAAAGCACAACACACTCAACCGTGTGGTTGGAGCGGTGTCCTGGCAGATAGAAACTGATGTGCAGCAGCAGACTTTATGTCCTTAAGGCAGATTTGAAGTTTAATCAACTGATTGGGTTCATCTGGCTTTATTGATAAATATAATTGTGTATCATCTGCATAACAGTGGAAATGAATGGAGTGCTTCCTGATAATATTACCAAGAGGAAGCATATATAAGATAAAGAGTATTGGTCCAAGCACTGAGCCTTGTGGAACTCCATGTCTAACCTTAGTGTGGACAGAGGATTCGTTATTAATATGTACAAACTGAAATCGATCTAATAAATAGGACTTAAACCAGCTTAATGCAGTTCCTTTTATACCAATGAACTGTTCCAGCCTCTGTAACAGGATGTGATGGTCAATGGTGTCGAAAGCAGCACTCAGGTCTAACAAGACCAGGACAGAGAGAAGTCCTCTGTCTGATGCCATAAGGAGGTCGTTTGTAACCTTCACCAGTGCTGTCTCTGTGCTGTGGTTCGCTCTAAAACCTGACTGAAAATCCTCAAATAGACTATTACAGTTTAAAAAATTACACAGCTGATTAGCTACAACTTTCTCCAGGATCTTGGAGAGAAAGGGAAGGTTGGATATAGGTCTATAGTTAGCTAACACACCTGAATCAAGAGTAGGCTTTTTCAGGAGAGGTTTAATTACTGCTACTTTAAAGGACTGCGGTACATAGCCTGTTAGTAAAGACTGATTTGTCATATCCAGTAAGGACGTGTTAATTAGGGGCAGGACCTCTTTAAGGAGTCCAGTAGGAATGGGGTCTAGGAGACATGTTGACGATCTAGATGAGGAGATTATTGAGGTCAATTCAGCAAGATCAATTGGAGAAAAACAGTCCAAGTACCCATCAGGTCTAACAGCTGTTTCTATGGTTCCTAGGTTTGAAGTTGGACCAGACCCTGTTGAGGGCAGGAGGTGTTGAATTTTGTCCCTAATAGTTAGGATTTTATCATTAAAGAAGCTCATGAAGTCGTTACTGCTGAGCTCCAAGGGAACACAAGGATCAATAGAGTTCTGGCTCCTTGTCAGCCTAGCTATTGTGCTAAAATGGAATCTAGGGTTGCTTTTATTTTCTTCTATTAATGAGGAGTAGTAGGCGGCTCTGGCATTACAGAGGGCCTTTCTATAGGTTTTAAGACTATCTTGCCAGATTAAACGGGATTCTTCCACTTTGGTGGCCCGCCATGTCCTTTCTAGCCTTCGTGAGTGTTGCTTAAGCTCACGTGTCTGGGAGTTATACCAGGGAGCTTGTCTCTTTTCTTTAATTCTCTTCTTTTTTAGAGGGGCAATAGAGTCTAGTGTCATTCGCAGTGAACCTGCGAAATTAGCATGGGGGTCATCCACAGCACAGGGACACACAGGCTGAAATACTGAAGGAATCACCTCCTTAAATTTGGCAACAGCACTATCAGATAAGGATCTAGTGAGGACCTCTCTGTCATATAGAGCATAGTCCTGTAGCAAGAAATCAAATGTTAACAGGTAATGGTCTGATAAAATAGAGTTATGTGGAAAGACTGTTAACTGTTCAATTTCAACACCATAAGCCAAAACAAGGTCAAGAGTGTGGTTAAAACAGTGAGTTGGTTCATTTACACTCTGGGAGAAGCCAATTGAGTCCAGTAGTGAGACAAAAGCAGTGCTAAGACTATCATTATCATTATCCACATGAATATTAAAGTCACCTACTATAATCACTTTGTCCACACTAAGGACTAAATCTGATAAAAACTCTGAAAACTCAGTTAAGAATTCAGAGTACGGACCAGGAGGGCGGTACACTGTGACAACCAACACTGGTTTTAGAGTTTTCCAGGTTGGGTACGAAAAACTAAGAGTAAGACTTTCAAAGGAGTTATAATTGAGTTTGGGTCTAGGTTGGACTATTGAACTAGAGTTAAAGATTGCTGCAACTCCACCTCCACGTCCAGAATCTCTGGGAATATGAGTATTAGTATGACTGGGAGGAGTGGCCTCATTAAGGCTAACATACTCCTCAGGACGTAGCCAGGTTTCAGTCAGACACAATAAATCAATATGATGGTCAGATATCAGATCATTTACTAAAACAGCTTTGGTTGGCAGAGATCTGATGTTTAAAAGTCCACATTTAACTCTCCTGTCCTGTTTCATAGTGCCAGTGGTATTAACTCTGATTAAATGTTGATGCTGAACTCCTCTCGTGTTGGACTTAATAGATCTAAATGGTCTGAGTGGTCGGGGGACAGACACAAGTCTCTATGGGATGTTGGGTGGGTGACTGTACTAATGGAGGAGCAGAGAAGTGTGTAAGACTGCAGCTCTGCCTCCTGGTCTCGACTCTGGATTGTCAAGTTTTAGGACTAATAAACTTCGCCATATTTCTAGATAAGTGTCCAAAGTGGGATGGATGCCGTCTCTTCTAATGCGACCAGGTTTTCCCCAGAAAGACTACCAATTGTCTATGAAGCCCACATTGTTAGCTGGGCACCACCTCGACAGCCAGCGGTTAAATGATGACATGCGGCTGTACATGTCATCACTGGTCAGGTTGGGCAGGGGACCAGAGAAAACTAGGGAGTCCGACATTGTTTTAGCAAAGTTGACAGACCATTCGAACATGCAATGATGGATTTTATTGAACTTAGTCCAGCACAAGGGAAAAAATATTGTCTAGTGATGGTGGATATGTGGTCTAAGTGGGTCGAGGCTTTTCCTGCAAAACACGCAAGCAGCCAAACAGCCCTTTTGACAGAAATCATTCCCGGATGGGGAATTCCAACAAAAATCAGCAGTGACAATGGATCACATTTTGTAAACGAAGTGTTAAAGGAAGTTGGAAACTTTCTGGGCACTGATATGCGACACCACTGTGCTTATCATCCCGCCAGTGGGGGCACAGTGGAAAGGGAAAATGGAACACTCAAAACTAAACTTTCCAAATGTTGTGAAGAAACAGGACTATCTTGGGTGCAAGTACTCCCACTCATTCTGATGTACATGAGAATGAGACAGAGGGCCAGAACAAATCTGACAAGTCTATGCACACTTTACTTAAAAGTCTAGCAGTAAAAATAAAGACAAAGCAATTTGGAGAAAATATCAAACTCAGAAATGTGTTATATGTAATGGACTATAATCAATCCCAACTCACAGTCCAGCCTTGCCTGTTAGTCCTGTGTTCTTGGATACAGGACAGGGTGACAGGAATTAAATAGAAGAAAAATTACAGGGAAATATTTCACATTAAAGTTCGTATCCAGTGTTCATTTATACATGTACACAGAAAATGCAGGGTTACTCAAAGTCTACATCATGCCGTTGCCATCATTATCCTCAAGACAAGTTATATTTTAACTTGCCCCACCTTTGTTTGAACCCTCACAAGCTATAAAAACCTTTTACTCAGTAGAGAGTGATAAGCCAACCAAGGGGATCCTTAAGGTGGTGACTAATTCTGATGTTTTCCACCACATCTCACGGATGTATGATAATGACATGCAGGTTTCTATGAGGGAAACCCTGATATTAGATTACAGTTAGCATGTGCACACCCCCCCCCCAGGTCTCCACCCGCACGTCATATTCAAGGTGCTGTATATATTCAGCTCTAAAGGGGTGGTGTGGGTATTCTAAATGGATCACTGAGGTCATCACAGCTGAGAAATATTAAGGTATGATCAAAATTCAATCCTGTTAAGTTTTATATTTAATATCAAATTCTTAAAAATCATTATTTGAGCATGGAATAATGAGTGTCACCTTTATCAGGCAATGTGAATCTTTTGTTGTGATTCATTAATTTCATATTGTATCTATACATTTTCTGTTTGTACATGTGTTAATTAACAGTTTATGTTGTTTTTACACCTTATTTTAAAGTTTCTGTAGGCTATTTGACAAAACACAATGAATTATACATAGAATGTTATAAGAGTTGGGACCCATTGTCCAGATGGCTTTAACTTCACTGTTTGCAGAGTTCAGGAAAAATCTGTAAGAATTGCAAATTAAGGACAAAGCAGTTTGCTGGGGAGCGGCCCATGAGCACATTGTTCAAGTGTGTACTTAACGTGTCTTTGCCTATGAACTCCTCGTGTCACGTTCACGCAGTTCAATGCATTGAATAACTTGGCTGGAATTAGAGTGGAAAATCCTGTGAAAAACACCAGGACATCTGAAAGAATGCCACAGACAAAGCTAACCAGCACATTCTTTATGTATTGGCTTATTCTCATCTATACCTTTACATAATTATCATGTTGTATTATGGCTTTTAATGAAAAACGTTTTGAGCATTGCCTTTTTCTTCCTCATTTCCCCTCAAACAGACTGTTTCTGTTTCTCAGTTCTCAATTCTCTGATCCAAATGTGTTTTCCAAAGACTTTTGTCACGATCAGCATCGTACATTTATCATTTAACCAAGCTGATAACTGAATTTTCATATTTTTTCTCTGTCTGTAGGCTGATCATGACTACTGTGCTGGGTATAGCCCTGCTGGCTTTGGCTCTATCAGGGCCCACCGTGGCCTTTGTCCCCATTGGGGGTGGGGCATCCACTCACGTTAGCATTACAGGAACGGCTCTGTTGCAAAAAGTGACGGAAACGTGTCGGGCGGTGGCTGAAGCAGCTGGTTATGAGTTCCGACCCACGGTAGGATGGAAGATAAAAAATGTGCAAGGCAGCACAAACATAGTCACACACAACACCCAGAAACACACCCACTTACACAATAATCAGAAGTTCACACGTGTGAACATAAAAAACAAGGCCACTTGAGAACTTTTGTGGCAAACATGGCTCCATTCTTAAAGAGTCTTTTATACACACCTTCTCTTAATTATATAATACTCTTTTTGCTTGTTCCTGGAAATGTAAACTCTTATCATTGATCCCTGACCACAGGGTTCATCCCCTGAAGAGCTGGTCCAGGCCTGTCTTGGTCCCACAGCAACGGGAGAAGTGTCTGGTGCTAAGTTTCACTCTGCTCTTCAAGAGATCTACACCCAGAATGGACTGGTAGACCGTGACTTTGTCAACAGGTGAGAGAAAGATGGAAGCAAAACAAGCGGTACTAAATGAAGCAATGAAATAATAGATGGATGGATGGATGGATGGATGGATGGATGGATGGATAGATAGATAGATAGATAGATAGAAATACTTTATTGATCCCCAGGGGAAAATTCTGGTGTTACAATAGCATAGAAGTTAAAGTGACCACCACCATGAATACAAACAAATAAATAAGCAAAATAAAAATGTACAAAATGTTGTAAAATAAAATGTAAATGTATGTAAAATGATAATAATAATACTTTTTATTTATAGGCACCTTTCAAGGCACTCAAGGTCGCCTTACAGTAAAAGACAATGAAATACATTGAAATATAAATAATAAATACATAAATAAGGGGACTGTGTGTGTTGCTAAGCTTGAAATATGAACAGTACAAGTGAGAAATACCTGTGAAAAATTCTTTTAGTGCTCCACACCACTTCAACTCAGAGGCCTTTCTGGAGGGACGTGGCCTAATCAGGGAGGGCATGGCGTCCATTAAGGCTAACATTCGCAAGGAGAACTTCCAGGCTGCCAGGGAAACACTGGGCAGAGTCCTTCATACGCTACAGGTGAGATGGGAGGGAGGGGGGGCTGGGCAGAGAGGTTAAAGGGAAAGAGGAGAAGGAAGAACGAGCGAGACATTGAAACATTGAAAAGACATTGAAAGGAGGAAAGTGCATAAACACAGTATGAAATCAGAACTCTCTATGTGTGTATACAAGTATTAATGTGTGTGTTTCCATGCATTATCAGGACTTCTACAGTCACAGTAACTGGGTGGAGCTGGGATACACAGAGCCTTACATCAACCTCATACAGCCAGACCTTCCTCTAGAAAACCTCGCAGGTGTGTGTGTGTGTGTGTGTGTTGTTCTTGTTACACATGTTTATGCCTGTGGGTTGGGTAAAATGTCATAAGGTAGACATTTCATAATTTATAGGTTTATCTACAGACCAAAGAGCAGAGAGTGTTGTTTGTCGTCAAGACATGCCCACAGAGAATACTTGATTCTGATTGCTCTGATTGTGCATTAGTTTTAGATAATCATACAGCTCTGACATGGCACCCCTATTACAGTTCTGAAATATATTGTGCCAAACCGAAAACTGCCTTTTGCTTGTATAGATGTTAACACTGCCACCTGCAGTGACTGTTCCAGTGGAACATGCCCTAATTCCATCCTCCCCAGCATCTTGAAGGAGAAAAAACTAACATCAGGGTACATGGGAATCTTCTCGGCTGCCAAGCCTAAAGGTATCACTGGCACACACACATCATCAAACCACATTCAAATACAAAGGGATTCACAGGCACAAGGGGCAGGCCTGGCTGAGAGGCTGGTAACAGGTTACGCAGATGATATATAGTTTAGCTAGAAAGCTGATTGATATGAAATGATCGCTTATTCACCCCCCCCCCCCCTTCTATTTAGTATGAACTGAACAAGTGAGGTTTAAAGTTCTGATCAGGAAACTTTATAGGTGCTGGTCAGGCTAGCTGTTCCCCCCTTTCATCCAGTCTCCAGCTAACTGGCTTTATCTTCATATTCAATGGACAGAAGTGAGAGTGGTATAAATCTTCTCACCTTACTCTTGTCAAGCCTATATCCTAAAATGTTAAATTATCCAAGGCATCTAGATATCATGCTTGATCAATAACCAACACATATAACTCTCATCTGATGTTTTCTATGCCTCGATATTCACTGGGTTCTAATAAAACATTAAAATGGATTAATACATTTAGTCTATCCAGGAAAGCAGACCTGAGTACATAGCAGGCACAGGTCCACTATAACTAGTTAATTGAAACATGTCCCACTTGGATTCACCCCTTTTGTCTTGTTCCAGGTAAATGCAGCCATGGAGGGGCAGCTGACCTCACCAGCACAACAGTTCCCCGCGGAGGCATCAACAAAGATGAACGTCGCCCGGATAATGTGGCCCTGCACAATGCCGCTGTAAACGCAGCTACAGCCGCCAGCCTGCAGCTGCTGCAGGACATCCGATTGGCTGCCGGAGACAACGACTTTCTGAGGTATGAAGCTTAGATGTGAAAAATATAGTTTTGTTAAATATCAATTAGAAGTTTTACTTTATGATAAAAACATGTCACTGTCCAGACCAGGAGAGATGATTAGACTTTCCTGACCTCTCATCCTCCACTCACTCTCTCTCTCTCTCTCTCTCTCTCTCTCTCTCTCTCTCTCTCTCCCTCTCACAGAATGATGGGGATTGCCCGCTCATCTGTTGTGTGCTTTGTTATTGACACCACTGGCAGTATGTCGGATGACATCGACGAAGCCAGGGCCGTTGTTTATGAAATCATCGACAGTAAAAAAGGAACGCAGGACGAGCCCTCCGAGTACATCCTGGTGCCCTTCAATGACCCTAGTATGAACTATTCTACCACACCAATCATGTTTAGAAATCCGTTAGTGGTGTTATACCCCCGGTGATGTGATAATGCCATAAAATGTCACATAGGTAATGCTCGGCTGTGTTGTTGTTTTACTAGATACATGATCTTATGATCTTAATGATGATGATCTAGATTTAACAAACTGTAAATCTGCATAGAGTCACAGTTATCCTGTAGGATAAAAAGTCCTTTAAAAAAAGATACATTTAGGCCATGATACTTTGAACCACAGGTTTGCCTTGGCATCTTAGCCCCTTTCTGTGCTTCATGTGTAGAATTTGGACCTATGATCAGGACAACAGACCCTGATAAAATGAAAAGAGAAATCTCTAAGCTGAAAGCGAATGGAGGTGGTGATATTCCTGAGATGTGCCTGTCAGGACTTCAGGTAATATCACTATGATATTGTCAGATTGTTACTAGGATGGTTGCTGATTGGGGAAATACTTTCCACATATATATTTTTACAAATCCTGATCCAGAATGAACTGACCAGGTTCCTTTTATTTCTCTAGTTGGCACTCACTGGTGCCCCTGCCTCCTCTCACATCTATGTTTTCACCGATGCTACAGCCAAAGACATTGCTCTCAAAGACACTGTTGTTGCTCTCATCAGGAGCTCCAAGTCAACGGTAAATACTGACAGACACTCAGTGATGTCCTATGTTCACGCATGTATATTTGAGTGAAATAACCTAGAAAAATTGGGCATATAATCTCCACACGAAACCATCTCCACAGGTGTCATTCTTCATGACTGGTAGCAGTAGGAGGCGCCGTCGTTCCCTCAGAGCTGCTTCTTTTGAAGATTACATAGACCTGGCTTTGGCCTCTGGAGGCCAGGCCATCAAGGTGTCTAAGAGCAAGCTGCCTGAGGCTACAGATGTCATTCTTGACACGTCCACTTCAGCTCTAGTAAGACTGTGCAGTTCTAATAGTACATTCTGTGCTATCTAAAGCATGTACTAGCCTCTTAGACCTGTTTGAAAACTAGAAAAATGAATAGATGATACATTTTGCTCCTCTTCTGTTCATCAGGTGACAGTTCTTCAGCGAGCAAGGACCCCCGGGAAGCAGGAGACTTTCCCGTTCATGTTGGATGAATCTCTGCAAAATATCACTATCTATATCACAGGAACATCTATTTCTTTCACACTGACCAACCCTGCAGGTAACACAGTATTCCTGTGGCAATGTTTGCATCAGCCATTCTCATTAAGTGTTCCTTTTTCTTGCTGACATCATGATGCATGCCAACAAATTCCAGGTGTGAGCCAAAACCACAATGAGGTCAGTGGTAAACTGGGGACCGTACAGTCTGTGGGCAACCTGAGGAGAATCCGTCTCAACTCTGACAGTCAGACAGGAACCTGGCAGATCAACGTAATGTCCAACCAACCATACACACTTAAAGTCACAGGTCAGACAATATTTGTTAATTATACATGTTCCTTTGTACAAATGCACTGTTTAAATTGTGTCATCTTGCATAAACACTTCATTTGCAGAGTAAAGGATGAGCTCGATACTCAACATGACATCCAGAGACTTTAGGACGTTACTACTTACAGCTAAATAGTTCTGCACATAATCCCCAGTAAAACCACAAATTAGTTTTTGTTCAGATTATTTTTATATATATAAAGCATTAATTAGTGAGCTGTAGATGTGTTGGTAGGCTACTTTTGGACAGAACAAGGCCAGCTAAACCCCCCTGTTTCCCATCTTTGTGTCAAGCTAAACTAATCTGATGCTGGCAGGAGCTTCATATGTACAAGGCACAGGTGGGATTTATTGATCTTCGCATGTAACTTTCAGCAAGAAAGTAACTAAGCATATTACTCAAAATGCCAAATCATTTCTTTAAGGTAATTTGAGCCTATACTAGCATTGACCTACTATTTGTGTGTGTTTTTTTTAAATAAGTATCATTTTTCATATTTACCTCCACTTCTTTATGGTCCATATAAATCACGTAATAATAATAGATACATAGATAGATAGATAGATAGATAGATAGATAGATAGAAATACTTTATTGATCCCCGGGGGGAAATTCTGGCTAATAATTAATCTTCTATTGTCAAAATAATCTGGCACAAATTATGACCCTGCTGTTGGTCAAACGTAATTAGAGGAGAGGTAGTTAGGCCTCATGAATGTTCACTAACTCACTCTTTTGATGTGTGCCTGTGTTCACTGTACTTGTGTTTCCAGGCCAGAGTATGATTACCTTCATTTATGACTTTGTGGAACGCTTCGAGGGACCTCATCCAGGTTATGCAGTACTCAGTGGGCGTCCACTAGCAGGTATGCTACATGCAATAAGGCTGTATAATAACTTTATAAGGTGATATGGTGTTCATCTGCAAGTGGCCAAAATATCCATTGCTGCAGGTCTAACTTTACTGAACAGCAAATTAGTCGACCAATCAAAAGTAAAGTAAAATGAAAGCCATCGTTCTCACGCCTAAACGAGAAACTGCAAGTTTTTTTTTTACCTTTCTCTCTCTCCATAACTTGCTTCTTTGCTTCTCTCCTCTGGAAACCCAGGTCAGCCAGCCACCCTGATGGTCTCAGTAATGGGTAGGAGAGGTCCATCCTCCATAACCATTGGAGATGTTGGCCTGGTATCTGTGTCTGGTCCTAACACTGTTAGCAATGGCACAACAACTGATATGGGCAATGGAGACATCCTGATGACTGTTGATGCGGTCCCTGAGGGCGAGTTTGTGGTCATTCTGAAAGGAACTGACAAAATGTCAAACAGTAAATTTCAGAGGCAGTCTACCACCCAGATGTCTGTCTCCAAAGTAAATATCCAGGTCGGTCTCTTCCTTCACTACCACTTCACATCCAGTGTACCCTGTCAGACTTTGTTTGATTCAAACTGAAACAACACTTCAAATGCTTTGAACTTTCTATCCAATTCATATAGGAACAATATCACTGTTTCTTCACCTGTTTCTTGTTTCTTTCTTTTCCATTTCCCTGAAGGCTGTGGTAGACAGCAGTGTGGAGCCAGGAATACCCTTTAAGCTCCCCTTCAGCGTCATGACCAAGGGCTCTGGAGGTCAATATTCCATCACTGCAAGAAATGACAGAGACTTCCCCATGTCCTACCAAAACAGGTGAGGGGAAGCATCACATTTATTTGTTAAACATCCTTATCAATACTTACACGTTGGCTCCGAACGGGTAGGAAGCACTGTTGCTGTCTCATGGTGGGACAGCACATGACCTGCACCGAGGGAAAGAGACGTGTTATTACTCCAACCTAGCCGGTTGCCAGATTTGATTATAATACCAAGTATTTCAATTAGAGCCTAAATGTGTCCATGTGTACAGTATATAATGTATTTACTGTATTATTGTATGTATGCCAGGAAATCTAATAGGCGATGGTAGATGAATCCTTATGACTTTGGTCGAGGATGAAATAGCTCAATGTTTTTGATGGAATGGTACAACATTATGGTACAAATATGCATGGTTCCCAGAGGATGAATCCTCTAGCGCCACCATGAGGTCTGTGGCTTTGATTGAAATGTCTTTTGGTGCACACATTCCTCTCCTATATTGTAAACTAATTGCATTGCCATTGGCTGCATTCCATAAACGTTGTACCTGCTAGAATTAGCGTTCTCGCTGATGATTAGTAAAATTAAATTTTTCTCTCCTTTCTTGACAGCCTCACCTTGACAACCGGAGAATATGCTAATGCTACTTTGACCATTTCACCACCTGCCGACACACCATCAGGCACTGATGTCACTCTCACAATGGAGGCCAAGTCGTCCAGTGGTGTTGACTCCAATTATGCGGTTCTGAGATTCTCTGTTGTTACCAAGGTAATCAGACACCTTGGATTATGAAGTTGTAATAAATAAATAAATAGGCAAGCTTTTGCACATACCCACAAAGATGACTATTACAGATGCACTCACAACAATATTACAATAGTTATGTATAGTTAGGAATCCCACAGAATGAAATATCCTGTGATTCATGCATACATTTCCTGACTTTCTTTTTCTGTTGTCTGTCCAGATTACAGATTTTGTTCAGCCCGTGTGTGAGGTGGTAAACGTGCTGGCTGAAAATTGCCCTCATGACGTGTCTCAGTGTGAACCTTTCCAGTGGGAGCTCTGGGCCAACCTTACAGACGGAAATGGCACCGGGATAGAGAGTGTTTCTTTGCGTCAGGGCAATGGATCCCTCTCATTTACCTCCCTCAGTGCTCCCATTGTCCAGGCGAAATACAACAGCTCCTGCTGCTCACAGATTGTCGAGTTTGTAGCTGTAGACAAAGTTGGCAATGTAGGCAAATGCTATCAATCCATTGTGCGTTCTGCCGGCCCTCCTACTTCAACCCTGTCGCTGCCACTGTGGTTGTGTTTGCTGGTATCTGCCTTCATGGCGAGGATGTGAGGGGCTTCTGTTACACTGCTCTGGTATCCTGCTTAAATGAAATGCCGGCACTGATAACACAGCTGATGATGAATGTATATTTAAGATGTCAGAAATCATGAATGTAAACATTTCGTTGCACTGCAGGGTTGAATAGGATCTGAGGCGACTGGGGGCTCAGCCTGGACTTCTGCTTACCTCCTTACTTTCCAGATGTGCCGTTGTTGGAAATAAGTATCGAGTAAAAACAGAATGTCTCACAGCAGCTATCATTTAACATTTGATGAGTTTAAAAGACTGTTGAATGTATTTGTTGACCCTTCTTATTTTCCAATAAACTGCTTTGTTTCCCTCGCACATCATTTTCAGGTAGTTTATACACAGTGTAGTGTGTGCACTGACCTTAATATCATCACTAGCCAAATTTACTTCATGTCGTGAATCAACATGCAGTTTCTGTAGTAACCATTATGGAGAAGTTACTGCATATGCTCACTTCTTAGTGTGCTTGTGTTGTTGTGATTAACTGCAGGCCATTATTCTACTAAAACGAATTACAGTTTTATGGAAAGTCTGACTCACAATTTTAATTACAAATGTCAACAAAATGCTTCTTCACTTCTGTTACAGCGAAAGTATTCTGAGCGGAAAATTACTTATCATAGAAGGTTTGTAAACATAAATGATCTGAAAACACAATGTCTTCAGTGAAGAAAATGACGTCTTCCAAATTTTGCCAAAATCATTTTAAAGATATTAAAATGGTTTCTCACAAAAAATTGGGGGGTTAATTTGAAACTACATTTATTACCGGTTTTCTCAAATGACAGGACCAAGAAAATATGCATCTTTAAGTCAATGTAAACTCAGAATATGCTCCATGTGTAATGCTTAAATCAGATTCAGAATTACAAAAGGAGTTTGTCACCCGTTTTAATGAAAAAATCATTTGTACTTCCTATAATTATTTAACAGCAGTTAAAAGCAAAGCAATGAAAGTGATCATCTCAAATGTATAAACAATGTAACTATGTACATTTTTACAGTTTGATAATATCTACTATTCAATAATTTTTCATATATTTACATTTTTTTTTTTACATACATTTGCAGCAAAATGTAAGGCCTGGAGATACTATAGCTGACAAATGGGCACTAGACATATCCTTACGTCTGTCATGAATAATTCAGAGGTGCAGTTTATACTCAACCCGTGCTACAAAATCAATTAAGAAGGTAAAGATAATTCTAAGGAATAGTTTTGAGCAGATGTTTCCCTTCAGAATTCAGGAGAGGAGGCATCAATCTGTCTGTCTATCTGTTTTAAGTAATTAAAAGACTAAAGTCTGCGTATTGTTGCCAACCTGTTCCAATGAAAGACAACATGTTAACTGTGGTTTATAGTTGAAATCACTCGCAACTGAGTTTAAAGTGGGCTGATTACAGCCCACTTTAATCCCTAACCATCTTTTTTTTTGTTATTTCATATCCACTACTGATGCTACGATGTTTAAAAATCAGGTGCAAGCAATTATGCTGGTTAAGAATCTGACATAGACTTTTCTTAGGACCTTTCTTAAAAACAAATAATCAGAAAAGATGTTGGTGAATGAGGCCCAGTGTGTCTGTCCTCTCTCTTGCTCACGCACACACACACAGACAAATTCTCCCTCCCCATATCATAAACCGATGTTTAAAGTACATCATAAAGGCTATGTGCGATTGTCAGCATAACGTGTATCAGTTATTTAATCTCCAATATTTGTATTTGTTGAATGAACACTTAATAAAACAAATAAAAAGGAATTATGTGAAATACATTATAAGTCACATGTTTTCATTTACCATAAAAAGACTATTTTCATACATGTATATTATACACAAGTATACTCTGTGAAAAGCACCCAGTCCCCTAAAGAAAACTGCTTCAAAAGATTAGTTTGACATTTTGGGAATAACGCTTATTTGCTTACTTACTACTCTCAGAGCTTTGCATTAAATAATGAGCTGGAACCTGGAGACGATTAGTTTATCCTAAAAACAGGGAGGAGAAGGAAACATCTAAACCTGCTCTGCCCAAAACCCAAAAATACTCTTACCAGCACCTTTTAAGGCTATTTTGTTAACATGCTGTGTCTCATTTGTTTAATCTGTACACCTGTAGTGTTGCCAACCCATATACAGGTTTGGCACCAAAAACTTGGATGCTCAAATAGCAGCTCAAAAGCACGGAGTACGGTGAAAGAATTACGAAAAGCTTCCAGAAATTAGGGCAAAATGAAACCCTGGAAACTTCGACATCACAATTTATCCATGACCATCCATACATACTTTAAAGGGAAAACACCTCCCGCTCTACACGTTCTGCTCAAACTATAGCAAGGACAAGGTCACATACAATACAGTGAAACACTTCCAACAAGTTTTCTTATGAAATAGCAATAAAAAGAAGCAAATCAAACAAACTGAAACTGACAATTAAGCAGTCAAAACAAAAACGCTGTTGCTGTTGTTACGTAGGGATGAGTGCAAAGAGAGAAAAGCATTCTTTTCACTACACCTAAAATCAAAAAACAAAGACATGACACATATTTATCTTCTCATCTAATCTTTGGCAAAAAAAAAAAAAAAAAACCCTGAAAAGCATACTTCCAAAAATGTCAAACTGTTCCTTTCAGCCTTATTAAAAATAAACCATCCTCTGATGAACACAAAGCAAAAAAAGACTGCAACTCCCCATTTACATTTGCGTTACAGATGCATTGCATCAATGATAAAAACAACTAAATCCCCCCCTGCAAATATTCTCACATTACAAGACTGTCTCCAACTATAAATGACATTACTGTTCTCAGTGGAACATCCATCCATCCATCTCTCATTGGACTTTGTGTACATTTTTGACATGCTTTTTGAGGTGGCTTGACTGCGTGAAGTGCTTGGGGCAGTGTGGGCAGGAATGTGGTTTCTCCCCTGTGTGGATATACTTGTGCCTTTTCAGGTTATTGAAGTCTAAAAATCCTTTTCCACAGTATTGGCACCAGTGTCTCTTCTCCCCATTATGCCACCTTAAATGCACATTTAGTTCTACCCTTCTTGTGAATTTCTTGTCACAGAGATTGCAATGGAATGGTTTCTCTCCAGTGTGGATCCGTATGTGGGCTTCCACATCTCGTTTTGTGAAGAATCCCTTGTTGCAGATCTGGCAGACAAAAGGTTTAATCCTGTCATGTACCATCTGGATGTGTTTGGTTAGGCCAAATCGGTACACAAACCCCTTCCCGCACTGCTGACAGATGTGGATCCTGCCATTGCGGTGCACCCTGCCATGGTGTTTTAGACCTTTGGAGTCTGGGAACTGCTTCCCACAGAGTGTACATGAGAAAGGTCTGCGACCTGCGTGGAGACTAACATGACTTTCCAGGGCAGCACCGCTGCTAAGCACGCAACCGCACTCCCCACACTGGTTCTTAAGCAGATGCTTACCGATGACTGATAAAGGCTGTAATGGTGATACAACGGGTGGGGCGTTCATAGGTATGGGGTGGAGAGACACACTGGGGGGGTAAACTACTATACGATTCTGGGATCTTGTCACTTTCTTTACAGGTAAGAGAGAGGGCCTCTTTTCCCCTGTCTGAGGTGTTCTACTGACTGGCATTCTAGGAGGAGTCCACACAGCTTTGGCTGTACATTTTTTCGAAACCTCACAGCTAGAGCCGTTTTCTGCTAAGTGGCTTGTTTTAGCTCCATTTTGCAATTGAGATTGGTTAGAAGTTTTCCTTTTGATTAGTATTTTGGCTGCTTTAGATAGCTTCTTTGCATTAAAAACTTTTAAATTCTTATTAGGATTGGTACCATCTTGAATTAATCTGGGTTTCTTAGCAGTGTTTCCAGGACTGACACAATCTTGAGTCAACTTGGTCCACCTAACATTTGGGGAACCAGTTTCACTCACAGTGTTTATAGTACCATCAGTAGTTTTGTTTAACCTCCTCGGATATAAGGAAATTAATTCCCCTCTAATCTGTTCAGTGCCAGAACTATCTTTTGCAAAGGTCCACCTCCTACAGCTGACAGGTGTTGATTCATTGGTAGACATTATAGCACTAGTACCATTTTTACTCAAACTAGTTGTCCCAGAACTAAAAGAAGTAGATTCAGTCTTTGGGGGACTAACATCACCTCTACTTGAACTAGCCCTCTTGGGTCTTACAGACGTGGTTTTGGCATTGTTAGGGCAACCAACAGTTTTTGTATTTTTCAAGCTAGCACCATTTCTAGTTGAACTAGCCCTCCTACAACACACAGAAGGAATTTTGGTCGTTTTAGGGCTTTTTTTAGTTGAGTTAGATCTCCCAGGACTCACAGAGGTGTTTGTCTTTTTAGTGCTAATGCTTCTATTTGCGCTAGACCTCTTAGGATGCACAGAAATGTTTGTTGTCTTTTTAGGGCTAGCACTTTCTTTAGTAGAGTTACACCTCCTAGGGCGCGCAGAAGGGGATTTTTTATTTTTGGAACGGACACCATTTCGACCTGAACTAGACCTCCTGGTTGTCACAGGTCTGGATTCACTGGCAGTCTTAGACCTCCTTGAACTGACAGAGGTTGATTCATTAACAGTCCTCTTGGATTTAACATCTTTATATAATCCAGATCTTATTGCACTAATGGGAGCGGGGTCCATAGTTGTGTTTTCTACAGATGAAACATCTTCATTTGGCCCTGGGTTTTTCGTGTTAACTGGAACAGGTTCACTAGTTGTGTTTCTGTCTTTTGGACTGTCATACTCTAATCCAGGTTTTTCAGGGTTTACAGTGCAGGTCTCTGTTTCTGTGCACTGTTCTGCATTTGTTTCAGTTCTAGCTTGGAAGTGAGTTTTCAGGTGACTTTGGAGTTGGGTGACAAGAGAATTTTTCTGTGACCTTTTCTTGCAACTGGTCTCAGTCTCTGGGCAAGGAGCTCTGGCCTCTATAGAGTCATTAGAGGAGGCCTATGACAAAAATGAAAGAAGGAAAATAAACTTCACAAAAGTAATACATGCAGAACAATCACATAAGTATTTTGCAGGAATTCCACTTAAATATGAAACAATATATACTCATATTGCTAAACGGACTTATTTGTATTTACTACTACATTACCTTTTCTGAGTTTTGCACAAGAGGACACATCATCAGCTGCGCCAGGAATTGGATTTTAGTCATTCGTAAATGAGGCTCAGATGTGTCCTTCGATGTGGTAGATGTTAGATGTATGCGGCCAGCTGATTGTTTCTCTGAGCTGATTGTCATTTCCATATTGGAAGTAGGTACAATAGCTGAACCAGACACACCTGAAAGGTCAGTCACGTGTGTTTGTACTGACTCCTTGGATGATGTAGGTGGCTGCACATCTTCTGACACCTGACTGGTCTTTACAGACACAGCAACAGAAGTTTCTTTTAAAATTGGACAAATGTCTGTAGAAAACACAAGCATCTCTGAAGGCAGTGTTGATATGACCACAGGGGATGGTTTTTCTTCTGTGAATCCTTCTTTCAAAACAGACGTTTCAGTTTCAGAAGATCCATTTGTAGGCAGTGTTGAGATTAAGACAGTTTCTTTGGTTGATACTGGAAATGGGAGCCGGGTTAATCTGACCACAGCAGAAAGTTTTTGTTTGTAAATTGATGGTTCTGGTGGAGAGAGGGAAGCTGGCAGTAGCCTAGCTGACATGTTTAAACTGGTAAGGAGAGGTGCATTTATTGTTTCCGAAACAGAGGCAGATTGTTTGGGAGATTCCAAGTTTTCAGATGTATTCTCCGTCTTTTGAGACAATGTTGTGGCCACTTCATCCAAAGCGGTTTGTGTATCTACAGAAACTCTTAACTCTTTTGCCGAAGAAATCAACTGCGATGACGACACTATAACTGGACATGCTGATTTGAGAGGTTCCTCCTTTGTTGTCAGTTCAATGGCTTGTGACTGATGTTTTCTTGACACCACAGCTGACACCCGTCTTGGAATTATGATTGTTGTATCATTGTGTATGATGTTTGGGTGTGATGGAGTACCCACTAACTGTGAGTCTGTTGAGGTGGCGGTGTGTGAAGTAACAACAGGAGGCAATTTCCTGGACACAACATATACGGTTTTCTGATGACCAGAAGAAAGGGGATATGTTTCAAGAGATAAACCTGCAGATGTAGAGCCTTGAAGTATGCTATTACTCTGTATAGCATCAGTAGGGACCTGGGTGGGACACTGGGCTGCAATTTTATGAGGTATTAATGAGGATACTGATCTCGGCACAACAATAATTTTTTCAGGTATTGCATTACTCTCCGCTACCAATGTTGTTATGGGTACAAGCGCACTTGTTTGAATTGCAGCAGTTGACAAGGGCATTGAAGATATAATAGCACTGGGTATGCTGGTGGCATCTGTAGCCTGAGGAGCAGAATTTAGTTTTTCTATAGTTGATTGTGTTGCTGTGGCCACTTCTGTTAGAATGCCTGAAGCTTCATGAGTTTCAACAGGAAGCAGTGGTGTGTGTTGCCCTTCCTGTGTTTGTAAGGTACCCACACAGGAAGGAAACTGGGTTTGTTGTGGTGCTGCCATTCTTAGTGGAGATGAGAATGTATTTACTACCACTGACTGATTCATGGCTTCAACTAAAAGCATTGCATCTCGAAGAGGTACAGAGGTTCTGAATTCTCTGGGATGAACTAAAAGTGCTTGTGCTGACTGAGCCGGAGTGTCTAATGTTTCAATATCAGTGGACGCTTCTGTGGATAGAGCCTGAATTGACCCGTCTTCCATGTCCATGGAAAGTTGCTGACATTCAGATTGTTTTCCCTTTTCAGAGTGGCAACTTCTTGTCAGAGATGCTACTGAAACAGCCAGAGAACAAGCCTTACTGCTTCCCACATCCTCTACAGCAGAATTTGCTCTCTCTTGGAATGAAAGAGTGATAATGGATGGAGACTCTTCAGGCTGAACTGGAGCTGCTTGTGGAGACTCAGATGAAGTGGTATTCACTGTATCAACTGCCAAAGAGACCTCAACTTCCTCCACTCTTACTGTGCAGGAATTTTTCAGTCCTTGCTCTGTTGGAATATCAGATGATGGCGATTTAAGTGTTTCTTTCATTGGCTGGCTTGAACATTTCACTTTCTTTGGTGGCCTCCCTCTTCTCCGTTTTACTGGCAAGTCAGACTGGGAACTAGCATCACCTTCTGCCACACCATTTTTTGATTCATCACATGCTTCTCCTTTGTTGAGTGGTGGCCGTCCTCTTCTGCGTCGTGCTGCCAAGTAAGGCTGGGAACTGGCCTCACCATCTGCCATGCCAGTTTTTAGTTCATCGCATGCTTTGCCCTTGTTGAGTTGCATGGCTTGTGCCAGAAATACATTATTTAATAATGTTTCACTCTCTCTTTGGCATTCTTGGAGGAGCACTGATGGCTGTTCCTTTTCAAGGGGTACAACCTCTGGTTGATGCTGAGCAACCTCCACTGGGTGCTGTCTGGGTGTTATGAGCTCTCCCTGTGATTCAATGTCTGATATCTTCAAACCAACATTAGACTCCTCTTCCGAGTCTTCTTTTCTTGAAGCAAGTGAGATGACTAGTGGATGCTCTAGTTCAGATGATTGGTTCTGGGCTCCTTGTAAACTGCTATCCATTCCCAAACACTGCAGTTCTAGGGCTACTTGGGTCTCTCCATGTCTTTGAGGCAAGGGTATTTCTCCATATGAGCATGCCTGGTTAATGAAAGTCCCTTTCATTTTCAATTCCACAGGCAGAGGGAACATGAGAAGAAATAAAAAGGTGAGAACAGTGACATACGACATTCTGTTTTGCAAATTATCAAACTTAAGTTGGAAAATTTAATTCCTCACCTGCTGTATCAGCACTCAAGACTCTGCCGTAAACTATGCCAGATTCATCTTCCTCTTGCTTCAAAACAGACTGCAGTGAAGTATCATCATGAGAGTTATGGAGAGTGGTGACAATACCTCCAAGTACAAGAAAACATAAATAGAAAAATACATTTGTTTGTTGCTGAGATACATGTACGCACCTCCTGTTTGACAACAATAAATGCCATTTGAGAATTTCCCTGTACATGGTTCTCATAGTTGTGATCCTGCAAACTGCTCTCCGTCTCATGATAACTGCATTGTTGCTCTTGGTCTTGCAATGGTAAGTCCCCCAGTGGTTGACATCGCTCTACCACCACCGTGTGGAAAGGAACAAGGTCTGTAAATATGAACACATGAAAAAAAACAGAACCGGTGATTTAACGACTAAGGTGTTCAATCTTAAGTGTAGAGTTTGAAAAGGGTTATAATTCAAACTACTGAATCCCCAATTCTGTTTTGACTTCTGGTAAATTAAAAAGAAGAAAAGAAAAAAGGAGTCGAGGGGCACATATGCCAGAGGCCAAGAGCCAGACATGCAAAGGATGCAAAATTTGACACAAAAACTGTTCTTTAAAACAAAGAGTTGTGAGACAGTATGTTTTATATGCACAACATATTATTATTGTAATCAAAAGATAAATAAATCTGTAAATAATACAAACAGAAAGTCAGCATGTCTTTAACCCTTTGAATCTTGGGCGTCTCTCATTTGGCATGTATGTAGTCTTGTACATGATCTAGGACTGTTTAGGTTTAATGCTTGTTAGTTCCAAGTTCTTGTATTCAAGTCTACAGCTGAAACTACTAATCCATCATCAACAAAGAATTGGACAAAAAAAAAAATTTTGGACAGATTAACCATGTAACCCTCTGGGGTCGCATCAGTCGCCCACCATCACAAAATCACTCACTCACATGGTTTCAATGATATTTCTGTAACAGATGTGTTGAACGACTTAATTTAAAAACTGACGTGAAGAGTGGCGTTCAGGCGTTAAAACGAGTCGTCATTTTTTCATATAATCCATTCAGGTGGTCCATAATCCATTAAGGAAACACTGTGTTATTTTTGAACACTTTCGAAAAATAACAAGTGATAATTCGATTTTTTTGTGTACTTGTTTATCGAATCGCTAGATCAGCGAGGCAGAAGTGATGCAGTCACATAGTTATTTGCAACACACAAAACATGATTATATGTTGTGATAAAATGTAAATAGTTCTGTTTTTTTCTGTGTAATAGAGACTTAATGATTTATGTTTGATAACATGACACTGTATTTCTGTATTCAATGTATTTCTAATGTATGCATTTGTATTAATCATTGCATGTTCATTCAAATGTCAGTTTACAAGAACAACCTAACCAAGACACAAGCCGACTCCTTTTAGTGTTAACTATTATGCTACACATATCTTTTAGCCCAAATCAACACACAGTGTCAGGCACAAGGTGGGTGGACCAGGAGGCTCAAACCCTGAGACAGGCCGCACTCCTCCGCTGGCCTCGCTACAAGCTTGCTTGGGCTCTGACAGCCCATAATATAACGCAGCTCTGGGTCAACCATCTGTGAATACCACTACAGCTGGTTGATAATCAGCCTCTGTACCTGCCTGCTTGCTCTCAAATACCATGTTTCGGCTGAAGAAACACAAGTGCGTTGCACCCAAAACAGTATTGGATCTTGTACAGTATGTGGGGCTGTTGCGATAACCACAATTTTTCTGTATGTGACTGGTGCTACTGATGTTCACACTGACCTGCCTCTGCAGCGTGACAACTGAAACCCCAGTAATTGTAACATCATGAGTGAGGTCTGAGAGCTCCTACTTACACCAAGAAAATGCAATCATCTTTTTCATTTAAATAACAATATGTAAGCTGCTTCTTTGAGCTCCCTTTCAGTGAAAGGATCTGAGTGTAATTATCTCAGCAGTGGTGTTCAACTGTTCCTTTTTTCAGCGATGACTCCCTGTATTCACCTGCTTGCTGCTCAGGCGTCTCTCCAGCCGTGATCACCTGCATCTTGCATCAAATCTTTGAAATTCACTTGAGTTTTCAACTCATGTATAGAAATCTAGTACTTACTAGTAGTTGATGACGCATCGCTGTGCACTTCTCAAAACTTTAAAAGAGTTTATGTAACAATTTGAAAGAGGTGACGTGTGGCTTACCACAGCCTCATTTGATTTGACCTCATTGTTAGAATATTATTCTGACATTTGTCCAGCATTCCCACACATTCAATCTTACAAACAAAATTCAACACAAACAATTAACCAGACAACAACAATAGTGCAAACATATAACACACCAGCCACTGCAAATATTCAGTGCTTAGTCCACACAGGACTCATGTAACCTTACATATAATACCCAGAACAACAACTATACATAATAATAATAATAATATTAAATTAAAAAAAAAGATCTGCTATCAGTAAGTATCAGTATTGGCAGATATCCAAATTCAGGTATTGGAATCTTATCTCATCTC
Source organism: Pempheris klunzingeri (assembly GCF_042242105.1). Lineage (NCBI taxonomy): Eukaryota > Metazoa > Chordata > Actinopteri > Acropomatiformes > Pempheridae > Pempheris > Pempheris klunzingeri. Next base: position 24,547,048 of record NC_092014.1, on the reverse strand, counting down.
AAAAAAGGTGAAGGGACGTATCTCTGAAATGGTTGTGGCAAATCAACTTGGGCCAAATTGTCAATAAGACTTTCTAACATATTAAATTGCTCCATGGGGGGGAATGGAAGTCAGATGCCAACTTAAAAAAAATGAATATCATGATAGCACATTACAGGCAGATCCTTTGACGTGTATCCAAAAATCAGTATAGCTGAAGAGAAATCAAATTGAAAACAATTGTAAAATAAAGTGCAAGGTCACTAACATCTACATTGTAGCAGTCATTTATCACACAGCATCCCTTAAAATCAAACTTATTTCATTAAGAAAACTATGTGCAAAATAGATCTGAAACCACAGTAATGAATCTCCATACACTGAAATTAGCAAATCAAAAGAGAGAGAGTGCAATCTGTGATTCTGTTTATGAGTTAAGCTACTGTTCAGCAGCAGCAGCAGCAATGTGTGTGTGTGTGTGTGTGTGTGTGTGTGTGTGTGTGTGTGTGTGTGTGTGTGTGTGTGTGTGTGTGTGTGTGTGTGTCTCGTTGGAGCACAACGATACTCACCTCTGCCATGTGACAGGATACCTTAGTATGGTTTCCCTCATAGTTTGGATCCGACGCTTTAGAAAACAGTAAGCTGGGCTAAACCACTGATACACCAACAGACAGGAGCTGCTCTCCGTATCCCGCATTGCACGACTCATTCAGTCACGTCCTACATTTCTATTCGCCGACATGACAGAGCTTTAGGAGGGCAACAACTCACCACACTGCACAGCTCGGTCACACGTATCGGAGGCGCCGCTTCGCACAGGAAGAGGCTCCCTCTCTCCGGTGTAAACAGTAGGTCCACACAGCGCCTTCTCGAGCCGGCCGCATCTTGTTTTGAGGTCCTCGTTCTCCTTCCTCACTCTGGATATCTCTGCCTTCAGCTCGTCCACCATAGTTTCAAAAAGTTTCGTGGTCTCTGCGACGGCGGTCCCGAGCATGCTCTCCATGACGGAGGCGTACTTCATCTGAAAATCGTCCGCTGACATGATGGCGTGGTTTATCGCACGTCCGACGTTCGCTGTGAATAAACTTCTGACGGAGTATTTACTGTGGCATTATTAAAAACATGGTATTATGAGCTGGTTCAAAATGGCTTCTTCCCATGGCCAGATCATATGACGCACTTGGCGGAAGGGGAGGGGGGGTAGCAAAAAAAAACCGAACTGTGTTTCTTGTAATTATCAAATAGGTGCAGACACAATACATTTGTGCGGACAAAACAAACTGGTACTTAATTGCCATTAGTTATTTATCTGCCATTGTTGACGAACAAGGGCCATTCTTTATGAGACAGCCACACGGCTTAAGCGATTAAGTTTGTCCCAACTCGCGACCAGTACTTGAATCTCGGAAGTGCGGTTGTTTACAGAATCAAAAGGAAATGCTATAGCTCAACGCGAAACTGTCCGTAGCGCTACCTTACAGCTAAGGAATTTAATTACTTTGCGACCAAACCCCACATTGCACGAAACCAAAACTACACGCATGTTAAATGTGGTAATTTCGTGTTTCAGACAGTTGTCTGTCTCATAGTGTTCGGTATCTGTACCGTTAACTCTGAATCAAAACTAGTGCTTCAAGCTAGTTAGCTAGCCTTGGCATTAACGTTACACTCCCCTCAACAGTTTGGTTAATATTAGCTAGGTCGGTGTGATGGAGGTAACCAAACGGTACATGCGGACCAACTAATATCTGTTTAACGTCCACCAGAGTTCAAGAAATTTAAAGAGATCAACATTAGCTGTGCCCGACAAATAGTCCGTGAGGTGGCAATCCAAAGTTGCCTTCTTTTCGGTTTACGGGAATTGAAATTGAAAGTCACGCATTATCGGCACAATGGCGGAGGCTATAGTAACGTTTCAGTCCCAACTTTCGGGTGTCATGGAAACGGTCTTCAAAGCGGCCATGTATGAGATCACCCGGCTGGTGGAGGACAGTTTTCTGGAGGAGGTGACACGGTGCAGGGAGCAGGTGGAGTCCCTGAAGAGGCGACTCAAGTGGTCGGAGAGCCGACGGAAAGAAAGAGAGGGAGACAGGAGGGGTAGGTGTGTGGACTGCGGGAGAGCCGGGGCGTCTGGTGAGGAAGAACCCAGGATGAATGGTGAGTCTGCCAAGTGTCCACTATTCTGGTATTTCTCGTGACGAAAGGTCAACAAGCGGATACTGAAAGGCACCTGAAACTGTTTGGATCCACAGTAGTTGTGATCTCAGTAACAGCTACACTGCCTGTGGTACACATAGAAGACAAGACATTCAAACATAACGCAATGAACACTCCACAATATCACCAAAACTAAATGTATGTGCACAACTGATGGTCTCAAACACATCAGGAAGACAGGAAGTGCAAATAAACTCTAGACAAGACGCGTGTTCAGTGAAAACCATTCCAGGTGGCTACCTCATGAGACAGATGGAAAAAATGAGCATCAGAGCAAAAGGTGGCTACTTTGAAGAATATAAGATATAAAACAAATTCTGGTTTGTTTAACACTCTTTCATTTCATAGTTTTGATGTGTCCAGACTTTGGACTGGTACTGTCTTAACTCCAGTACACTCCTCAATACAACTACAATCAATGAAGCTGCTGTACCACTGCAGTGCCTGTGTTTTTAGGCAACAAACTGTAAACACAACACTGACATGTCATCCCCTTAAAAAGTGATTTGGAACCTTGTCATTACTGTCAACCAGGTTAATATGAGTTCAATGTGAAGTTTCAAGTATCTTCAGCTGATAATTCACCCTGGTGGTGTTTAGTCCATTACACTATGCCGCTCTTAGCCCTCCTAAATCCTTACAATGCACTATTTCCCCCCATCTTTTGCTACAGAAAAAAGTCTTAAACAGGAAACTATGCTGCAAGAGGAGATAAACAGCTCACAGTGCACTGATGGAGAGGCACCTCGTCATGAAGCAGAAGAGCCCCACAGTGCCATGAAGGAACCACCGGTAGGGGACGGTTACATTGCGTTACATTATTTGTGCTTCAATGAATTAGATTTAAAGATTCAAATTGTGTGTTTTCATTGTTGCACATATTTGAGAAGTCCAGTATTCTCTGTAAGATTTTTCAGTAGTTTTGTGTAATTGTCAAAAAGTGTTAGCATCAAATCATACCTGCCTTTTGATCTAATGCCAAGACTATGGTTTCTCTTGAGGTGAGAAGAGTTAAACTTCCTTTATTAATTGAGTCTTTCTGCATGCTTGCCAGTCCCCGTGTGCACAGGGTGAAAAGGTGGATAGACTGCTCAAGGAGGAAGCCCTTCGGGTCACGCCAGGAACTAATGAGTCCCAAGAGAGATGGAGAGTCAATTTGGAGGGTCAGTCTCTTCATATATTCAGATTGACTCAGAAAAACAGTCCTTAAGTGAATTTTAAGCTTATCAGGGTCATTCAGGGCAAATTGATTGGCCAGTCATTGATCCGTGCGGGACAGCGACAGTCAATCAGAGTCTGCGACATGAGTGCAGTGTTGCTGGTTTCATACAGCTCTCACAAGAGGACAGTCTTACATGGATTTGATGTATAGTCCTGATAGCAAAATAAAACTTGAGCACAAAATCATATAGGAAACACTGAACAAAACTCCTGGGTGAAAAACAGCAACTGTGGTATATTTTCTATAGTTTGCTGACAATTCCTTGCAAACAGTGACGGAGGGGATGCAGTAAAACTATATAGTATCATAAAATGACAAACTTAAACCAAATATGGAGAAACCGAATGCATACACTGCATTCATTTACTGATCTAATATGTGCTTAATTTCATAGTTTGCATATTTATGTGTTATATCAGCATTACATATTCATAACTAAAGGATAACAACCAAACCCAAAGCAAACTTCACTCTAGAACATATTATGTATAATAATATAAATCACCTAAACTATGAAATAATAAGTTATTTTCATTTTTTCAGGCCAGTCAAAGTCTCTAAAACTGTAATCTACTGGCCAAGTGGGCCCAGTCAGGGAAATGTTAGTATGAACCCTGCATATTAATATCCTGTTAATCTTCCGTCACATGTAAGTATAGTAATTTATATAGCATTGGATTGTTGGGAAATTACAAATCTGATGATGTACGTTCTTGATCATATGAACATTTCAGCGTTCATTTGGTAACTGTGTGCTTTTGGTCTCTGTAACCATACGTCCATAACCCTTTGGAATCTTTTCTCACTGTTCAGAAACAGAACCAGGTCTGCCAGGCCCCAGTAAACGTTACAGCGACCAGAAGATCCCAAAGTGCCATGTGACTTGGGAAGCTTGCTTTGACCAGAGGCCAGAATCGGGCCAGGATGGACAATCAGGTGGCCCATCTGAACCACTTTTCCAAAACAGGTATGGTATGGAAGACTTGGGTGGCTTTGACAAGACTGGCTATGGAGACGGCAATATGATAGACATGGGTAACCTGGATGGGTTACAAGGATCGCCAACCCACTTAGGTGAGGATCTGGGCTACATGGGCCACTACGAGGGGAATGTGGAGGCACCAGAAGGAGCAGAGCATCAAGCTTACCAAGCAGACTCCCCACGGAACAGAAGGGGCGCGGTCGGTTCACCTGCTGGCTCAACCCCAAGGACAGAGATTGATGTAAATGGAGAGTTTAGTTGTTTATTGATCAACGAAGAAGGGTATCTACAGGACCCGAGCATTTTGTACCCAGAGCATGTGTCTGGTGATTCAGGCGGGAGGTTGAGCCTCCGTGGACAGGGCATTCGCATCGACCCAACTTTAGACACCACAGGGAATATGTATGGGCCCTCAGATGCATACAGTGACACCTTAAACCTAGGTGAAAGGTTGCAGCATCAAGCAGGAGGGAGAGGAGGGCGAAGATACACCTGTAACCAGTGCTCCATTTCCTTCCCCGATGCGGCCTCACTAAAGACCCACAAGCAGACACACAAATGCACCGGACAAGTGCCACCATACTCCTGCACTCAGTGCGGAAAGACCTTTACTCAAGCCTGTAATCTCAAAGTCCACCAGAGGATTCACTCTGGGCAGGGTCTCCACCTCTGCAGCCACTGCGGTAAAGGATTCCCTTCTTTCTCTGACCTGAAGACACATAAGTGTGGCCAAACGGGTGACAAACCTTACTGCTGCACTGTATGTGGGAACAAGTTCAGCCGTCTCTGGAATCTGAAGCTGCACCGGAGAATTCACACACAGGAAAAACCTCATCGGTGCGCCATGTGCGATAAGAGTTTCACACGGGCGGACATATTGAAGGTTCATCAGCGTACCCACACGGGGGAAAGACCATACTGCTGCGCTGTCTGTGGCCTCAGCTTCAAACGCCTGGATCATCTGAAATCACATCAACGCAAACACATGACAGATATATAAAACTAGGAAAGTGTGGGGACAGAGAGATTTAAGAATTAATGTTTCAATTTATGAGCCATAAATGTTTTTCATCGTCACAACAACCCGAAAGTCATGTTTTTCTTTCCAACCAAGTCCTTTGGTTTTTACAGAGATAACTTTTTGTTTGTTTGTGTTTGATGAAATAAGACTTATCTGTACCCATTTATTGCTGCATATTTTTTTACTGAATAAATTACTTGCTGAGTTACATTAATCTTGTGATTACATTACAGATCAAAAACGATGTCTATACATGTTTTCTATAGATGATACAGTTGAGGCCAAATCCCTGTGTTATAATCCCAGATAAATCTGCTAATGAAACATTTTTTGTTTTATTAGGTCCCAGCCTTTAATTTTCTGATAAACTATATTGCAGTACACAGGGAGGGTATGCTAATCTATAATACAACTGGAAAGTGAATCTCATGGCAAATGGAAAAACAAAGACCTTTATTAGAGAACCCCCTCAATATAAGTCCCACAAGTACAGCAGTATTGGTACATTTTAATGAATTAAGCTTGAATTCTTATGCTTACCATTAAAATAAGTAAGTAAGTAGGTGGTATTCCAGTGGTTTCTCCTTTTCAACAGGTTTTTTTTCTATAAACCAGTGGCCCCCTGTGTCTTACAAACTTCTTACAAACTATTAACTACTAATAATATCTAAATACTTCAGATACATATACCCCAGTGGGTTTAAGAAAGTGCAGAGTTAACCTACACACGTATTTGTAACCTAATATCAACATGTAGGGACTTAGTTTTGTTGTAGAAGTGTGGCATAATTTTAGTATAGAAAACAACCACATATCATTATCAATCATATGTATGATCGATTTTAGATTGAGTAGAAAAATCCAGTCTGACTTTTGTAGACTCCTTCAAATGAAACCTTGTGGGAGACGGAACCACAAAGTATTGTACAATGGCTAAAAACGCATTCCCATTTGAAACGACGAGCTTTAGTGACATTGGACTGCTCGGTGCAGCCTATGGGTTTCACCTCATTAAAACGCGTTTTGTTATTCCGCTCTCAGGCCCGGCCACCGTACCGCGTTGTGAATGACATCACGAGCAAAAACAAGGAGCACAAGTGATTGTGAAGACGCTAGCTTGGCCACATGATGAGTGCACATTACTGTGCTCCGCTAAACAGCCGCCACTCGTGGAATGGGAGTGTAAACAGCTGAACACACCAGGACTGACTATGGTTTATGTCATTCTCAGCGCTAGTTGGCTTCATGTTACTGACGGTCTGACGCTGTTGACGGAAGGTGGCATACGAGTGCTACCGTTATGCTAAGGAGTCACATTAGCCGGCTAGCTTTGACTAAATAACGTCAGGTTATTGGGCATCGTCAGGACCTTATTGTAACGTTCATACTTGCATGAATATCTTTTTCATGAGCTACAACACTGATAACAACAAGTGGGTGTATAAGTTGGTTGAGTAGAGACTGGTCTGCTATTATAATGGTGTACAACCACAACAGCCTGTGGTAACATTTTCTAAGAAATTCTTCCCCCTCATTTTTATTTATTTATTTTTTTTTTACACAAACACACGGCATCCTGACAGCCCATCATGGCGGACCTGGACTCCCTCATCGTCACTTTCCAGACCCAGCTCTCTGATGTCATGGAGACTGTGGTAAAGACAGCCATGTATGAGGTCACCAGGTTGGTGGAGGACGGCTTCCTGGAGGAGGTGAAGCGCAGGAACCAGGAGGTGGAGTCCCTCAGGGTGCAGCTGCAATGGGCAGAGAGGAAACTCAGTGACCATGGGGGGAAAGAAAGACTTGAGATGACTGGGATGTGTGTTGACTGTGTCAGCGATGATGTGGAGCTGTCCAGTGAGCTCGCAGAGGAAAGGCCTGAAGGACAGCAAGATGGTATAAAACAGAAAAGTATTTACTCAGGTATAAAAAAAAAACACTGTACTCTGCTGTGATACTAAAGCGCTCCTCTCTCCAGACATCTTTAGGGGCTGTGGTTTAAAAGCGGAGGGTGAAAGATGGACTAGGAGCCTCAGACAGGGAGCCATACCAAGGTCAACTCAGACAGCAGATGGTCCTATAGCCGCTCACAGCCCTGAGTCACAGGTGGGTCACAAGATGGAGCGGAATTACTCTGAGTGGCTTTATGCATATCTGCTTCCAACTAAAAAAAAAAAAAAATCAAAATAAAACTATATTCTCTGCCGTTCAGGCTACAGTAGAGGAAGAAGCACTGGCAGCGGTGGATGTGAAGGAAGAAGAAGGGAATAAGCCGTCTTGTTCTTCTGTGCATTTAGGAGGATGGAGTGGTGAGTATTGTGGTTTCACAGCTATGCCCGTTGTTTTCTTTGCATATTAGCTTTGGATATCTACTATGTGTTGACAAGAAGTATCAAGCGTAATATCTTGCATGTGACACATTTGATTACTACTATTGTCATTTGGGCTACTACTATAAAAGCAAATAGTGAGTCTGACCTATGTGCCAAAGAAACTATTAGTTTGATATTAGTGATAATTAATTACTTCTCAAAGTGAAAATAGGTTAATGTGACCTCATGAGCTTCCATTTGCAAAAGAGTCTATGTTGTTGATTTTGCATTCAGGTGTCATTACAAATATAGAAAGTAATTTGCTCCACTTATTCCTGTAACACAGTGAAGTGCCACAGTTCTGCACACTTAACATGACAGTTTTACCATTCAAAAAGAAGTCATGGAGCGACATTTCCCCCCAGTAATATAATACCTGCAAAAGAAACTGCCTGCAGTTCTTATACCACTATGTGACAGTTCCATTGTGCCTTGCGTGGAAGAATATCTTCACGTTGTTGCAGTCAGTAGGAGACCCTGTAATCTGTTTTTTTCAGCAGTTGCTTGTGGAGGTGGTTAATGTGATCTCTTGCAGGCAGTTTCACAAATGTATGTTATACCAAGAGCACATTTCTGTAAATGCTTGACCTCTCTTTGCTGCTGTAATACATAGAATCAGTTTATCGATCTTCTTACATTTTAGTTCATTTAGTTTTCAAATTACTGAGCTGACAGCACAGGCCGTAGCACCAACTGATTAGCTTTTTTGGTAGCCCTAACCCTAACCTTAACCCTAAGCATTTGAAACGATGAATAGAACACCTGTTTCCATCCCTTTTCCAGGTGAAGCCAGGCCTGAATCCCATAGCACCACTGAGATAACTGAGGCCCAACCAGGACAGACTCAAGAGAACAGTGAGGAATTATTGAGGAATATTATTAAGCAAGATCCACAGCTCACCACTGCATATGTCTTTCCTGAAGAGCAGGAGGAAACGCGCATGGCCAAAGATCTACCTTTAGAGGAGGACAGTGGATGGGTTGGCCTGACTGTCACAACAGCTGGAGTGTTACAGAATCCCATGCTTGCAACAGAAACGGACTGCGATCCAGCACAAACTAGGGGATCTGTGAGACAAACAGAACACGAGCTGTCCAGCATCACAGCAGATGTCAGTGCTCTAGTCGCTGCAGGTAGAGGTCAGATTTCATCCTCAGCGTCTCCGAAGGTAAGACTACAAAACAGTGATGCGTTGAATGTGACTATCAAGCAGGAGGTCATTGCCGATTATGACAGTTGCGAGAAAAACGCGTATAAGGACAAGAAAATGACAAAGTCTGGCATGGCATCTTTCTCGAGCTCAGTAAAACAGCACAGGATGAGTTCAGAAACACTCAAGCAGAACCGCATTTCCCATAAAGCCGCTGTGCAGGAAGTTATGAAGCTGCATTCCAAAGTGGGCGCAGGTCTAAGACTGCAAGCGGATATACAGCACCTCCACCGACCAATGAAAAGGTCCTCTCACGCACTCGCCAACAGCACCACCACAGCCCAGTCCGTAGCTCACTCTCAGGTTGTAAACTTAAATCCCCTCAACAGAGTTCCCTCCACATCTAAAGCCGCTGCTCCTCCACTCTCAGTACAGCGAGTTCACCTGGGTGACAAACAGGCCACAGCACACAGCCGAACTGGCGCCCCGTGGGTTAGCATCAAAACCCAGCTTCACTCTGCAAACTCTCATCACGCCAGCCCCTTACCCCATCCAGACTCTCACCCTCATGCCGGCCCCAGGCACCTCCTGCGCTGCGGCCAGTGTGGGAAGTGCTTCCCCCACCCCAGCAACCTGAAGGCCCACTTGCAGACACACACAGGTGAGAGGCCTTTCTGCTGCTCCCTCTGTGGTCGCAGCTTCACCAAGCTGAGCAACCTCAAGGCCCACCGACGGGTCCACACCGGAGAGAGACCGTACTGCTGCTTGGCTTGTGGCAAACGCTTCACCCAGAAATGTAACCTGAAGCGCCACCAGAGGATCCATCTGGATGTATGATGAAGGACAGCCAGCGAGAAAAGGACATGTTTGGTGTGTTTTGTTTTAGATTATGATGCTACAGTTTTTCCTTTGCTGTGACGCATTGAAAAATGCCACTTGTTGACGCGGTTGTTGATGTTACTGTCCCTAATTCTTCTGTGCATTCCAGAGAGGCTCATGTAGCAACGCAGCTGTTGTAGTGGTTGTTAAACAACAAAAAGCAGCGTGTTATGAAACGTATCACACGCAGAGATAGGTCAGTTGTTGAAACGGAAATTTTGGACTTAATGTGGAAGTTATTTACCGAACTGCTTACAGCTTAAAAATCCTTTTCTGACATTGAAGAAAGCTTCAGAGGTCGTTTTTGAATTGTTTACTTGGTTGGCTGCAGTATTGAAAAAAGTGAGCACACATCACTGCTCAGGACAATGGAAGCTTCACAATTCACAACAGTGTAGTTTTGTCCAGTCTTTAATTTAAGCAGCTCATAGGACGTCTCACCACTTTTTTTTGTTTGTTTTAATTTCTTTCATTGTCTTTGTTTCCATTTCATATTATTTTATCCCTATTTATATATCGTAAATATATTAAATGGTTTTACATATTTCAAATATTTATGCTATTGGAGATGTTAAGGATTAAGAGAATAAAATCAACTTTTTTTGAAAAGAATAAATTGCATCTTTTGAAAGAACAATCTTGGGAAGAGAATGGTAGAATACTGGCCACAGGCTGGCTTCATGATTCATATCTTATATAAACAAATGTGAAAGAAAAACCCACACCCATGACCGACAATGATTGGCTACTCCTGCTCCGAGCATCCCTGTGATTAACTGTATGAACTTTAACAGATAATTCACTATAGGTAGGAGTGAGCCGCTCGTGTCTTCGCACTTTTTTTTACTCCTAAACTGGATGTGTAGGTGTAATTCTCAAAAGTTTGGTAAACACGAGCCCAGGTCACATGACTCTAGAATTCACCTTGGGCCACAAAACATAGCATTTCAGGGATTTTTTTTCTCCAAAAAATATATATTTGGGTATAAGTTTGCTTCACTTAACTTCAGAAAACTGCACCTTTTGAAGATCTCAAGTTTTACAGCAATATTGTAGTATCTCAATTGACCTCTTGGTGTCAGCCTTTCATCTGACTTTGGGCAAATATCAGGACCGTTACAAAGGTTTCCGGATGTGGTTAGTCTTCTTTTGCTGCCAGTGCATGAGTGCAATAGAGGAATACTCTTAAGGGATACTTTGTCGATATTCAACTGGCTTTGTAACATTACAATATTGGTTGTATGTTTAAATGAGCAATATTAACCTCCCTGCTCGTTTCCTGCACAGGGAGCTCTCTGCTCTCTGCCAGCCAGGTGATGTGAGACACATTTATTGAATGACGGACTAAATGTAAAATAACAGTAATAACTTTATTGTTGAGTCAGCTATTCAATTTGAACAACAGTTGAAGCCGGCAAATGTCCGCAGAAAATGCATTTCGTGTCACCTTGTGGACACAGCATGGAGCTCTTCCTCTCACAGAGGGAAGTTAAACATCATTCATTCACATGAACTACCAACACTGTAATGAAGTATTCCCTCAAATAAAACCATTCAATTAGAGTGACAATTCATGTTTACGAGTGTCTAAAGACACAGTTTTAGTAGATCTGTGTGCCCAAGCAAGTGTGTGTGCATGTGTGTGTGTGTTTGTGTGTTACGTGTGTGTGCATTACATATCTTAAATTCAGGATTAAGCTTGATGTGTTGTATCTAGTTACAGTCAGAGCAGCACTGTGCAGGTGGTGCAACCGATAACATTTTAATCTTATTTTCAAGGTGAGGTAAAAGCTAGTATAGGCTAAACACACTGTGTGTGTGTGTGTGTGTGTGTGTGTGTGTTAGAGAGAGAGTGAGAGAGAGAGAAAATGTGGATTAAAGCAGTGCTTCTGTTCTAGATGGTATCTCTTCTTTTTGATGTTTGAACCCAATAACAAGAGAAGTTATCTATGAAGAGCAATTGAGAAATACCTACTTAGCTGAATCTGCAGTGAGCATAATAGATAGGGGAGTCTGTGTGAGGGGATTGTGAAACCAGCTTGTTGGTTCTCAGTGTGTGGGAGTGCACAGCTCATATAAACAGATTCCTGTGTGTTAGCCAACTTCCACCTTGTGACTGTGCGTTTCAAACCAATCAGCTACTGTGTGCATTACGCTTGTAAATCCATAGTTTCTCCTCCAGTTGGATCACTGTGATGTAAGCATTTCCTCTGAAGATGTTTGATTACTTAAAAAAAAATAAAATATTTCCCACCCCCCCACCCCCCCTTTAGCCTCCTCATTTGGTTCACATTCCCTGCTCTTCGTAGAGGCTCTCTTTCCAAACCCTGATTCGTGAGCCAAGCTGTGATGACAGTGTTGTGAATGAAGGAATAACAGTTTCTGTGTGTCATTTTTTAAAAAGCTACTTCAAGTTAAGCCGCTGTTCAGTCGGATTCCGTTTAGAAAGGAAACCATGCTGGAAAAGGTCAGACAATGAGAGCTAATGGATTCGGAAAGTCGTGTAGCACTGAGACATGCTGGTAAAAGCTTGTACAAATTAGCAATACAATAGGGCATGTGGCAAAGGAGACTAAAGGGTGACTTGTAGCTGCCTGGAGAGAAAGCACCGCACTCTGCATCTTTTTTTTCCTAGGGTTTTCATGCACCTTTAGTTCAAAGTCTCATAACTTCTCAGACACCAGTCAGTCATACTTGGCCGTCCAACACACTGGTAACCAAGAAAATGGAGGAGAAGCTTGTTCTCATGGTGTCTGTCTGTCTTGAGCTTTGATTATGATATGTCAGACAGAGACAAAAAAAAATTTGCAGGAGCACTGAGCCGATCGTCCGTACGCCGGACTGACGAGGCGATGATATTCACTTGCATCGCCGCCTCCGACTGATCGTGTCACGCGTCGCTCGAAGGTTGTCGGCCTGAGCGGTGACAGTGAGGGACATTAAGCTCATCCATACAAAGCATGAGGGCAGTCGGTGCAGAGAACAGTGAAAAAACAATGCCAAACAATTAGTTGATAAAAAAGCAGTGAGGCGGTGCTGGTCTATCATACAATGGCAGTGGACGGAGTGGAGATATGTTAGTGCGGAGTGACACACAGGGAGGAGGTCGGTGGTTGTTGTGCGATGTTTGATAAAACTCAATGAATAGCTCTCCCCAAAAAGTTAGACTTCCCTTCCTTAATGAAAAATAAAAACCACAATACCCACCTCCTCCTTCCCTATTCATTTTTGTACAGTCCCTGAATTACCTAAACGTAGTCCCCCACACTGAAGAACCCCCAGTGTATTCCTACACAATCTAGACTTATTTTGGCTTTGCCCACAGATCTCCCGCTGTTTTTCAAGATATTTAAAATTGTAACGTGCGTGGCTCAGCACTGTCGAGGTGTTTTTTTTTTGTTTGTTTTTTGCCACTGCCTTTCATTAGAGAGACTGTTAATGTCTCCCTGAGCCTGGAGAAGGAAGGGAAATGAGAAAAAAGGACAAGCAAGAGAGACGGCAGACAGAAGGTGTCAAAGGATAACGCCACACTGGATGAGGAGACAAACAATTAGAGTCTGCTGATCATCTCAAATTCCCGATCGCACGGAATTATCACCCCCTTTATCCGCTGTTTGTTAAAATTTACGGGGCAATCAGCAGCAGACTATTAGCGGCGCCTGAGTGGACCTGGAAAATAAAATGTCTCTTCCTACTTGAATTGATAGCAGTACTTTAAAAGAAACTTCTTCTTTTCTCTTCTGTGTCAGATCACTCCAATATTAAATTCAGTGCTTAACAGGCCACAGAGTGCACTGTGGAAGATTTATGCCAAGTGTTGCAAGGCTGGTGTGCCTTATTCATAACACCTTCATATTTCATAAAAGCAGCTCAGGCAGAAGAAATTGAACTTTGATGTGTTCTTCATTCCAACTTTTATTCCCATTTGTTTAAGTTCACTAAATCCATTAAGAGCGGGGGTTTAAGTCCTTGAGCTTCACCTTCATTTTATTGTGTATGAAAGAATGAGTGTAGTTATGAAGTTGGTTCTACTTTCCTTGTTTCTCGTGATAGACAATGAACGGGGACGGTGTTCGCAAACATTTAGGGAGCATCGTCACAAAGCTTCTCATTTAGCCTTTCTGAATCACAGACGCGCGTGTCTCAGCGAGGAGGTGGCGTCCATGCTGCTCTTAGATACTGTGATAAGTCAATCGGGAGCACATTTAGCTCTCATTATTTATATAGTGGCAATTATCTCAAGACGCTTTCCATAAAGAGCAGGTTGAGACAAAACTCTTTGATTAAGAGAGAGATTCAAGAATCCCCACATGACCAAACATCAGGCATTCCATCCCCGTCTCCAACAACACCGCAGAAGTCGTCTATACAAAGAAATTATGTTTTGGTTTGGCTAGCAGGATGCACATGTAATAGAAACCAAGGGTCTGCAGCCACGTTAGCAGCCACGGTGCTGTACTTTCGCTGTGCTTTGAGCTAAATCTGAAAGTCAACATGCTAACATGCTCACAGTGACACTGCTGACATACTAACGTTCATCAGCATGTCAGCGCTGTGCACGTCTTTGCATGTTAGCATTCCAGTTAACCGCTAGCACAAGGTACAGCCCAGTTCATGAGAATGGTATTAGTTTGAAGGTATTTGGTCATCATAGTGTTTGAGAAATAAAAATTTTGACCTTGCATCAGATGAAAAGCGAGGGGATCACTGAAGTTATTACAGTTCATCCTGTAGGCATCATTCACCCTGTGCTAAATCTAAGATATTTCAATCAGGGCCAAAGTGGACGACCAACTGATATTACCATCCCTACAGCTGTAGCTTAAAATTTGATATATAAAAGAGATTATAAAAGATATAAAAGAGATTTTTTTTTGTGTATTTAGGGTCTCTCCGCCGATTTAGCATTCCACTCCTGCAGCACTGTCAGCTTCACCGTGGTTAATAATAAGAAATAAAAAAAAAGATCAAAATCGATGCCGGATATTTAACCATATTTGTTCCACTCATTCTTCTCCCTTGTAAGTACCTGGTGCCTACATTATCCCCAATGCAACCACTGGCAGTTTAGTTAGAGATTCAAGTGTGTCATGCTGGTAGCGGCAAATATAGCCTGTCACGGCCTATTTTGATGCGGCCACTGGTGGGTGCCAGAGTCACACATTTTCAAATTCTACACAAAGTGGCTTTAATTTGGTGTGTAGTAATGTTATTCGATAAATGATGTTCCGGTTAGGGTTAGGGTTATGTGCTGGTCTGCTGCTGCTGGTAATTTACCACTCTCTGACCTATTTACCTGGCCACAACTTCCAATCAGTGGCACTCACTTCCAATCACCTGCCTATTTAAGGATCAGCAGTAGACTCCCTCATTGCCAGATTGTCTTAGCTTTCATGCCTCACCTTCCAGCACTCCTGTTTGGACTGGTTTCCTAGTTCCGACTCTGTTTGCCCCTGACTACTGCTCCTGGTCTCTGCCCCTGGTAACTACCTCATCCTTCTGTTCCTGACCATGAGCTCCGCCTGTGTCCTTCCAGTCTTCTGTCTGCCTGCTGACTACCTGACCTCCCGCCTGTCACAGATTCTCCGCCTGTTTGCTCCATTTGGGTTCTTCTGCTTCGCTGTCTGCCTTGCCTGTTGCCGACCCCGGTTCTGGATTTGACTACGAGCCTGGCCTGTCCCTCTCTGGTTCTGTTTCCTCCCCTCTACCCAGCCAGCAGATAGTCATCTGCTCTTTCATCAGCTGTGCTGCTATTGGGTCCTGCAAACACCCCGTTACAGATGTGGGCCTCAGCAGGATACATTAACTTTTAAATCCATATTCATCAAATTATATGTCATATATCTATTATGAAACTTCAGTGTCAGTGTTTTGATGATAGATTCTATAGGGACCCCATAAACTCAAGAACACCAAAGCATCATTTTATCCATCAGAACACATTTTTATAAACCCTCAATTTCCAAAAATGGTCAATTGCTGATCAAAAAATTTTAATTCCTATTCATGGTTGTACTACTTATTGTACATTTGTTATTTTACAATGCAGTTAGTATGATTTTATTCAACCTTTTCTGCATTAAGTAATGTTTTGCGACACAAACAAAAATGATACACGTCTTGGTCTGCTCTGTAGACTTAAGTAGCATTGGATAGCCTTACTGTATCTGGTGCAAAGATGCCTCAAAAACTCCTATTATTTTTTTCCTTGACTCCTTTTGATTGATTTTTTCTTGCTTTTTACAAATGTGTCCATAATTAAAGGGGGCATTCATTATTATGATGTCAATGTTCCAAGTAATACATTTTCAAGGAAGCCACATATGACTTTAAGGAGCAGCAAGGTTGGTATAATTTCTTCAAACTCTTTATTTGTTAGCAAATATTGCTCTCTGAAGCTCCTTGAACAGAGTTCAAGAGGAAATTCTTGGCTTGGAACATGAAGTGCCATTCAGGAGAACCTGTGATGATACGATAAAATACATTGTGAACTAGAAGGGCACACGGAGAATGAAGACCTCCACCAAGGCCAGTAGTCTAGATCTGCTTTTAAGTGCTTATTCATGAGTTTGATGTAGTTTCACTCCAAAATGTAATTTGTTCTACTTTGGTCCAGGCTATACCCATCCACAGGTTTCATGAGAATTGGGCCACAGGTTTTCCGTAATCCTCGTCACAAACAGACAAATGGCACTGAAAACATAACCCCTATGGTAATAATTACAGTCCCTGTACACAAATAAGAACATGTTTTAGAGTGGCCACTTGACACTGGGAGTTATTTATGAAAAAAGAACTATATATTGTATTTCTCTCTCTCTCTCTCTCTCTCTCTCTCTCTCTCTCCATATGTGTGTGCAGAGGAAGAGAGAGGGAGAAGAAAAGAGTGAGAGAACAAGAGTCCAGCATACCAGTGGGGCTCACACTGTCATTGTCAATCGACAGTCGTGCACATCTTTCATCACTGTATGTGTGTGTGTGCGTGTGTGCTTTTGTGTGTGTGTGTAATAATAGCTGTGCTGGACTCCAGTCTCACAGTTTGATCCTTGTTTGTCCTTCAAGTCTGGCAGAAGCCTCTGAAACCACATAACCCATCTTGCTGTGTGTGTAAGTGCACCTACAGCAGACGGATAGAGCAAAAGAAAAATCGACTTTTCATACAAGAGGAAACCTTAAAGCCCAAATATGTAAACTCCACTTATAACTACTAAAAATATATACCAATATATGTATAATATACATAATGTATATTATGTTAAACAAGTATATGAGTGGGCAGGTATTATAAGGTACATGGCCATGGAGCAAAACCTCTCCATCCAATCAGCTCTGCTCATTATACATATACCCTGTTATACACAGCGGACTATACACAACAACTGCTGTAGTTATTTCCCCACGCACCAAGAAACTAAACTTCTTGTGTGAATTAGTTCAAGGTATTTTAAATGAAACAGAGACTTGATGTGGCTGCAATTTAACATTTTCTTACTGTCAACAAATCACCTAACCTCCTGTTTGAGTAACTCAGCTATTTTAGGAAGTAACTTGCCTTTTGTATGTTTACTCGTGGGCCTACTGCTCTCTACGTGCATGACGCAGCACCAAAGTTACATACCAGCAGGCGAACATGATGGAGCTTAAAGAGCCAGTTATTTTGCTGGTGGAGACCAAAAATTTGTTTAAAGGAGACTTTCATGACAATGTTTCTGTAGTGTCTCTGCTGGATATGTACATAAGCGCTCTGCCAAACACATCTGTCTACATAACAACTGTGGAAGGTGGTTAATATTGGCAGTGTTCTGTTTTCAGCTTGTTCTTCTGCCCCCAAGCGGTCAAAGAAAAAATAATTTGGTGATTTTATGATTTTGAACTTCAGTGATACAAATTCCACAAAAATTGCAATTATGTACAACTGTACAATTAGGACATCTGCTATCCTGTATGTTTCCAACTTTACATGCCAGGTAGTGTTGGTGGTGTTGAACTGAGATCTTTGACCAGTGTGATAATTAAAAAAATGAATACTAGAACTTAATGTTTAACAGAACAGTTTCAGTCCACTCACCCAATGTCAGCTGGGATCGGCTCCAGCTCCCCCGCGTCCCTTAAGGATGAGCGGTACAGACAGTTTCAGTCCACCTTAAATTAGTATCGTGAAATATTAATCTTCAAGAATGAGACCATGCAAGAGGTCCTGTTGAATCCCACAACATGTCTGTCCGTACTACTACATATCCAACACCAGACTGTCTTCAACTTTACTATTCTTTAGATTTTAGATACTTATGAATGGGGTTAGGGTTAGAGGCTCTGCCATGAATTCCAACTTTTAAAAGGTATTTATGTCTATCTTTACCACTAGAGAGGTTGTGGATCAATTCTGCGCTTCATGAACCTGTAACCTTGTAACTGCCCATTGCAATTTCTTCATGTTGTCATGGACACAGTATTTACATGTGTGAGAAGTCCCTTCACACTGACTCGTTTTTGCAGTTGGACTAATCAATCCTGGCAGTTCGGGCATCAACTATTTTTGCATTTTGCAACTCAGTTAATTGTCTCCTGATGCGTTGAAAACCTACTCTGTACAAACAGACATTGTTTAATAGAACTTGGTTGTTTATGTGCCTTTACATTTGCAAGTCTGTTTCTTCAAAGTTCCTTTTCATGTTGTGCTTTCATCATGTTGTCCACCCTTTATATTTCAGATTTTTGTCTTCATTTGTGCAGCCCCACCTCCCTTTTTTTTGTACTTTTTGTACACAACTTGTACTCTTATTCTCACTTGTTGGATGCCCCCCCATCCCATTAACCACTCCACATGTTTCTCCTCCGCCTACATAACACAGGAGGTGGGGGTGGGCACAAATTAAGACAAACTGACAAAGTACAAAAAAGATCAAGACATGAAATATAGTGGACAACATGGTGAAACCACAACATGAAAACAGACTGATCAGTCCATCTGTTGTTACTGAGACGCAACACAAGCACACACTCTTTCTGTGGTGCAACATTTACAGCCAGGCATAGGATTACTCATGCTGAGCTGCAGCACTACGAGAAACACTGAAAAGCGCCATTCTGACTTGTCATTTTCCCTCGTTTAGCTGAAGGCACAAACCCACCCACACTCCCAAAAGACAGCGGCTCTCGTTGCCACTGTCATTAGGCGGCGGCTTTATTATTCTGTTTAACTACATTCTCTGTTTTCTTGTCAAGTAGCTCAAACTGCCACTTGTGCCTTTGCATTTACACGGCACCTGGTGATTTTTAACTATATTTACACTTGTAGAGAGTGGATTTAATTCTTGCTTTTTTTTCTCCTTTGCTTGATGAGCGTGAATGTGTGTACACAGTATATCATGTATCTTTTTTATCTAACGTTTTAATGGTCCCTCTCAGTTGGGCACTAACAGAATTTTTTGAGATGTCAATTTATGGTAAACATGCATCTCTACAAATCAGTGGAGATATCCATATGTGATATCCAACAGACACATTCAACAAATCAACAAAACTTATATGATATTTAACTTTTGTAAAACTTCTCCTACTGATCGGCAGAGCATGTTTTCTAACAAGACTTGGGGCAGACTTGCGAATACGCAAGTGCAATAGACAATAGTGATACTGATGTATAATGTTTACACCATTTTCACCATCATAGTTCAGCATGCTAGCGTGCTAACATTCGCTAATTAGCAATAAACTCAAAGTACAGTTGAGACTGATGAATGTCAACAGGAATCAGGTCAAAACTCAATTCATTTGACAAATTAAAAATTGGTTCAGGTTGAGGCGTTGCATGAAAATTTGCCGCAAAACCACAAATGCACAACCTCATGGTAGCGATAGAGGGGAAATTAGGGGAATCACCAGTCAGTAGGACTATGAAAGGCAATGGCAATCAAATATTTTTTTTTTCAGGTTGGTTGGCAAACTAAAAACTCTGATAAAGCTGTCCTCACTTTCCAGCTGTCAGAGTCTGAATGAAAGAAGAGGAGCTGATAAAAATGATACATTTATGTGAGTCTCCCCCAGTTATTATCTAGCACTCAGAGCAATAAGCTTAACTAGCAGCAGCTAAGTGGTTTGTGGACATTTTGTTTAAGGGTTTTGCCTCTCAGGACATATACACTCCTGTCCTATCTTCTTACTTGTGATTGTTGGAGCATTGTGCAGCCTGAGAGGAGGACTGCAGGCACTACTCAGGCCTTAAATAGGCTCTGACCTCTGTATTATTTCTGGTAAAGAATCATTTTGTCATATTTTTGACTTACAGTTAATATTCTTTCCAAAATCATGCACGAATTGAGCATCAATGAAATTGGAGAGCTCTCAGTGTTGACCATGAAAAAGATGGAACATTATCAGGTCTTTATTAATGATACTTAGAGATTCTAAGTAGGTTTGACCACTTCCACTGCTCATCTTTATTGGTATCTTAGCAAACCCATCTTCCCCGCTGACTCGGTTACACGCAGTGCCTCAAATCAAAACCAGACTGACATTAGAGGTTCAATCAGCTGAAATATTGCAGCTGAATCCCCAAACTGCCATTTGAAAATGTCGTCAGTACTCCTTGAGCGCTGCGCGAGAAATATACCAGCTCATGCTCCTGAACAATCATTACTTTTGAAGAGAGCGGGGACGGAGGTCATTAAAAGTTTATACCACTGAATCCAAACATGATAATTGTGGCCTTTAACAGTTTGGCGAGAGAAATAAGAGAAGAACAAAGCAGAAAAGAAAACTCAGGAGAGCACAGGATCCAATCTTCAAAGAGAATCACTTACATTCCTCGTGGTTCTACATTAAAACTCACTTAAATTTTTAGTGTTGAATCACAGCCTTTGTAAGGACACAGCATCACCAGTCAGCCTGATTATCTCTGAAGATTTCCCTCATGTGAATGAATTCTGTATATGAAAATATGAATACCTATTATTATTATTATTATTATTCTTTGAGTTCGGGCTTTCGAAGGCTCGGTATGAAGTGATTATGAGCGTCACACTGATACAGCTACACTCACTAGGGGTCAGTGTTGCTCCATTGAAATGTGTGAGACCACCAGGCTTCTCTGCTGTGTGCTGATTGAGTTGTGTGTGTGCATGTGCAAATGTGTCATTTGGACCAAACCTTGTCAAAATAAATTACCACGACACTACACACACACACACACACGCACATTAATATTGTCTCTAGCTCTGATTTTTACAACTATCAAGCAGATGTTACATCTTTCTTTCCTCTGCCTCCTTTTGCTTTATTTATTTATTTTTTTCCCAACTTATTGGTCTTTCTCTTACTTTGTGAAGTGTTCTACCCTCTGGCCATACAAACAGTGCAACACACACATACATGTGTGATAGCAAAGCAAAGCGAGGGCGGAGGGGAAAGACAGACTGAGTGTGGGTGAGAGTGGAAAAGCATGATAGCTATGGTTTGTGTTTTCCCCTTTTTCTGTCTTGGTAAAGTGAGCCACCCAAAGCAAAAAGACACACACTCACACACACACACACACACACACACACCACCTCTGCCTTTTTTTGGTTGCGAGGGAACAGAGCAGATGGAATGAATCCCTACAAGGGCCAACAAGCAGCAAAAGTGGCTGAAGAAATGTCAAACAGCCACTTTGCTGTGAGCTTCTCTCTATGCGGAATGAAAGTGTGGTCATTTTGATGGGAATTTTTTCCCTCAGTGCATGTCAGTATTAGTGTGTGTGTGTGTGTGTGTGTGTGTGTGTGTAGGAGACACAAGTAGGATGAACTTTGTGTGTGCACATGCCCATATGTGAGTGTTATCAGTGTCAGCCAGGATGATTTATACCTGCTTTAGCTGCGTAATGTTCATCTACTGTCTGGCTAAAGGTACTCTCTCTCTCTTCCTATGTCTCTCTCTCTCTCTCTCTCTTTCCCTCTTACCAAAACCTATTAGTTGGCTTGTTGTGGAAGCCAAGAAGGACAAAATCCAAGGCTACATTTCCTCCTCCTGGCTAAGCCTGCTACCACTATCTGGACAAACTATTGACGGTCTCTGAGGCAGCAGACAGAGGCCTGTCTCTCAATGTACTGAGGAGGCGAGATAGAGAGAGGAAGACAGGGGTTGGAGATGGAGAAAGAGAGACAGATCGGATTAGCTGAGTCGCAGTTATTCCATTACCTCTCAGCCACGCATACATGAACGTCTGTGTACACACACACACACACACACACACACACACACACACACACAGTTCTCCACAAAGTGTTTGGCCAGAGCCTGCAGTTTTTCCTTGCTAAACACAAATGAAAAGGGGAAGAAAAGAGAAAAGAGGAGGAGAAAGTCCAAAAAGTGAGAAAATTGATTGAGCAGAGCAGCAGCTCCTTTAATTGCATTCTGAACGCTGGTTCTGGAAGCCCTGTGAGTTCTGTGAGCACTGGAATTAGTATCCCGGGATGTCCTCTGACGATTCTGTCTTTTAAGTTGCTTAGCAGCATAATATTTAATAACCCCTGAGTAAACACTGGGAGGAATTGCTCAATAAATAATTGAAGACAAATTTATAAATAATTTTCCCTCTTAATCTACTCCAGTGCACTGCCGCCAGGTCCCCGAAGTGATGCTCATCCCTCTGGACAGTCAGGCGGTTGTCACTTGCCGCCTCATGGGGGCGCTCTGGTTATACTGGAGAAACCGCCTCCTCAGGACTGCCAAATGAAAGAAAAAAAAAAGAAATAAATAAATGGGTTATTCGCAAAAAATAGAACATGCTTCTAAGAAACAGGCCCTAACCCTCTATTAAAATCCTGTTTTTGAGAAGACTACTTTTGTTATCAGTGCTGTCTCAGATTTCTGGGCGTTTTCAGGAAATGAGAGAGGTTTTGTGCTCCCCGAGCAGCTGCAGAGTTCTACAACCTGCTCCTGACTCTATACAAAATGTCAGGAAGTATATTGAGGCAGGCCTCTTTGACTTTGGACTTGGATTGAGGTGTCCATCATGTGCACTAATCCAAAAATCACAATTAAGTAGTAACATTACATCTATTGTGCTTGTTCTTACACCATCTCTCCTCCCTTTTTTTCTTGCTTGATCTCTCTTTCCTCCTCCCCTATATCCTTTCTCTCATTCCCTTTCTGCATCAGCTGCTAGCAGTCTCGTATACAATTAACAACTGTTTGCTAATGAGAATGAGTGGGGGCTCATTATTCATTATATCATTAACATTTAATTGCTCTGTGCTAATCCTAATAACCATCTCACACAGTTTAATCGGTTCTCACTTTCTGGTGTGACCACAACTTCACTGCTTTTTGACATGAAGTCTCCCATCAGGGGAAGCTTTGGATTGTGCTAATGATGAACATTTCTAGGTTAAAATTGTGGATTTACAGATAATCTAGAGAATAATAATGACTTGGAGAATTCTGGGTAGAAGCTGAATGGATGTCAGACAAATTCCCCTGTTGTCGCCGATCACTGATATGGTCTAAGCGGAGCTTTAGAGCGTCTTTGGTCTCATCATTTCAGTTTCTAGCTTCCTCTTCTTTCACTTCTTCCTTCTTCTCACTGTCTCCCTCTCGCTCTATCTGTCCCACCATCTCTCTTTAGTTTCCCATCTCTTTCCCTCTTAATCCATCTCCGTTTGTGTCTTAGCCTCCTTCTTCCTCACCCTCGTATGTCCCACAGTGGTTGTATAAATTCTGCAGGGTCCAAACAGTGGAGGATGTGGGAGATGCTGACACCCTGAGTGGCAGGGAGGAAGGGTGGAGCCAGGATAGATCATCCCTCCATCGTTCATCACCTGAGAAAAGGGGGCAGACTCGGACATGGTAGGGACAGAGAGAGAGAGAGAGAGAGAGATGGAGGGAGGGGTAAGAAGAGAGAGATGCTGCATGGGGAGGGGTGCGAGGGGAAATGAAAGGGAGTGAGCAGCCACCCAACACAGTCATCGACTCCCTTCCATCCATCATCCGCCTCAGCCCAAAGGCTGCCACTGCCTCATCAGTATCAGCTCCTTCTGCATTTTGTGTGTGTGTGTGTGTGTGTGTGTGTGTGTGCGCGCACTTGCACGTTCAAAGGCAGGTTTATGAATACTTGTTTGGAAGAGTGTGTGCGAGAATAAGAAGGTAGTTGTGTGTATGTGTGCTTAATTGGCCTGCTCTTTTTGTATTAAATACTTCATCTGCAGTTCAGTACAAATTAGGCTGCAAGACTGCTTTAAAGTTTCAGCAATATGAATAAAAAAATTACCTGAAATCTTTAACAAATTAACTAAAATATACTAACATCAGTCTGGTTTCCAGTCCATGTAATAATAGCCAAATGTGTCCATGCATGTGGTCTTTGTAGTTAATTAGACATAATGACAAACGCAGTCATCATTTTACAACTTCCTGTTCACTCGATTTGCTTGTCTCGGGGGAAGCCAGAGCAACTAAAGAAAAACCTGTACGAACTGGAAGCACCGAGCAGCCACCACGCCGTTATTTATGCACTCATCAAAAAACTACAATGTGTTAGGCAATCATTTCCCACGCTTGCCATGTTTTCCTTCAGGTGACACGCTCATCATTAAAACAGTCTCTTTTGCAACACCACAGTTTGACTAGAAAATTACTGGAGAATATTTGCTGAAGGAAATGCATGTCAAAGCTAGTATATATATTATAATATTTTAGAGCCACCTTCCACTGAAATTGTATTAAATGCTACAGACCTGTTCAGCATCCCCATCTCTGCAGGTTTGCTGAAGTTGGTCACCATGGAATAACTAATCATCATTAAAGAGACATGGCAGTAAAAAAGCAGCATGGTGGTGTTTTATGAATGGCCACAAGGTGGGGCTATTGGAGCCATGCTCATGAAACATATTTACCAAGTTTAATTTATTTGAGAGACATCGTAGAAATGTAATGTTTTAATGTTAATGCGGAATTGTATGCAATGTCAAACACTTTCCAAGATTTGTTTCGCAATCCAATTCAGCAGGGAAAAGTTCAGCGTCAGGTCACACCTTCAGAAGTGTGGCAACCAATTACAGACAAATGGCAAGTGATATTCAAATACAAACTCTTTTTAAGGAACACACTGTGCTCACTTGTATATTCGCCTCCTACTTTTGTATTCATCTGACAGAATGCTGTTGCTGGATCTGTCCAAGTAGACGGAGATTTTGTTTCATTTCATCAGATCTTCAGTAAAGCCGTAGCATCAGCCTTCTATCACAGGCAGAGCAGAAAGCCACACTAACCACAGGCTACATGCAAGTTAGGTTACTCTGTCTCTCGTCCCCTATGGGGTAACGCTGGCATTCTGACAGCCAGCCAGCTGCTGTCAATCAAGGACAGACACCAGCGCTCCCCTCCGGCCACAGCTCAGAGTAAGATCACAACATGCCACATTTACGTTTCTGTTTGTGTGCTGATTAAGCAAACACGATATATAGATATGTGTGCTAATGGGCTGATTTCTTTTACCTCTGAGCAGAGCCAAGCTACACGTAGCTGCTCCCCTTGCTTTCCATGTGTATGCTAAGCCAATTACCTGCTGGCTTCGGCTTTCATACTTAACTGACAAAACATGAGAGTGGTTTCGATCTTCTCATCTAACTTTTGGCAAGTGCCCAACAACGACGCCAGATTAGCCCATAAAATACTTAAAAAGCTATGCGACGTGCCACTCTGTTATGAAGGAATAATCATTTTCTTTCACCTTTGTGAGGAACAGACAGCCATACTTGCATTTCGTGGTGTATCTTTAATTAAAAATGTGTTGTAATTACATCATTTCAATATTGTACGCGGCTCATTTTAAAGATGACATTAGGATAGAGCTCTCGCAATTTGGAACGCAACACCCACCCAATCATAATAAATGTTTTAAAAAACGTTGTGACATTTCAATGCAAACCGTGCTTTACTCAACTTAACCTTTTTGTTTCTTTTTATTGCTACCCCCAGCTATGCCACCTCGCTCCTTCCTCTCTCGAGTTGCCTTTGGCACCATATTGCTAATTGTACTTTAAGAGCAACGTCTAATTGTGCAGAAGGAAATCGGGGCTGGAAGAATTATCCCAAGCTTTTAGTACTTGTTTATTATTCAGCCAAATGCCAGAACCGGTGGCTAATGCACCTAGGCAGTCATTTTAAGGCTTGATAAATATGAGACTTTTATGCATGTTGGCTTGCTTTTATTTATTTATTTAGTTTTGGCTGGATGTGACCTCGGATGATTTTCATTTGGCTTAATAAGGTCTCTCGGAAACTCGACGGTGAGAAATCTTTATTTCCTCCACAAGCCTCGTGGTTAATATTAAGTGTGAATGTCCTTTTGCAAGTCTTCTCTACTTCATTATATTTACTGTCTGCTCCAACCTCTCCTCCATCCTTTTCAGACAGTCAACAAAAAAGCCACACAGCCAAACTTCCCATAACACTCTCTCTGCTCCACTCCTCCTCCTCTTCTGAGGAAAGGGCAAATGAATGATGCTCACTGTATCGACACAAAACTTTCCCTTGCTCTCCTCCCTACCCTTCTCCTCCCTCTTTGCTAATGAGCAATGCTAGCTCTATTGACCTACTTGTGGACTTAAAGGAAATCCAATCACAAATGCCTCAGGTCGC
Source organism: Pempheris klunzingeri (assembly GCF_042242105.1). Classification (NCBI taxonomy): domain Eukaryota; kingdom Metazoa; phylum Chordata; class Actinopteri; order Acropomatiformes; family Pempheridae; genus Pempheris; species Pempheris klunzingeri. Next base: position 24,520,608 of record NC_092014.1, on the reverse strand, counting down.
TTTCTTCCCACTTTGGGAGATTAAAAGATTCAATTCTCTCTGCCTATCCACACTCATCATCGTCATTTCTCCTTCCTCTCCTTTCGTCTGTCTGCTTCGCCGTCTGCACCTCCGTGAACCCCCACTCCACCCCACTTACTGTCGCTCTCTCTTCGCCCCTCCTCGCTCCCTTAACTAAGTTTTCAGGCTCTTTTACAAACTTGCTCTTTGTCTTTCTGATTTAGACGCGAGGAGAGCAGAGTTGAGGAGAGCAGCCGTGCAGATAATAATCAGCAGAAGACAAGGGTGTTATTGGAACACAATGGAGCTGGCGGACAGAGTCTGATCTAGTCTGCTGCAGAAGGACAATGAATTATTGGCCGCGGCAGATCTGCAATGTACAAATATGCACGGGAACACGCTCATAAAGTCACAAGCGCGATTCCCCTCATATTCACACGCTCACACACTCACCTGCGATACACAAAAACACGTTTGTCAACTTCATCAAGTCATTACGAATATTACACACACACACACGCAGAACACAGACCCCATGCTGTGCCTTAAATGGCAGCAGGGTGCTAAGCCACTGTTTGCTTTGACTATTGCCAGGGTGTTTGTTTGGCTTCATGCATACGGCGCAATAATAGAACACAGTGACCCACGCTCCAAAGGGGGTCTGCTAACAAACAGACTGCAGTGCGAAAACACTGGCTCTCTGTGGGGTACATGCGATATTCAGATCATATACCGCACATGCAGCTTATATGCTTGTGCAGGCGAGATGAAAGTGCGCTCGGTCTCATCAAGTTGCCCATTAGAAATTTTGGCACAGTGAATCCGTTTTGAAACCAGTGACCTTGACTGCGGGAGACCATAGAGGGAGATTTATTGTTTCATAACATCCACAGAAATGACTTGTTTTTCATTTGTAATAAGGTGTCCATTAAAACTGCAACAGGACACAACTGTGGCCACACTGTCGGCCCAACAGCTACATAAAACAGTAGCTAACCACAAAGACAATATTTCTGACTTGTGCCATATTACCAGTTAAATTTGACTGATGAAACAAGACCAACAAACTTCACAAGTCCGATGACAACGGGAACACAGCGTCTCTCCGTTTCTTTTGGTAAGTGGCCTCGTTATAAATGTGATGAGCACTTTAAGGTGTCCTGATATAGAATACAACAGATCTTCACATAATATATCCACACATCAGGACACCACAATGTCAATAGACTGAAGTCAGACATTCACAGTTTACATCAAGGAGTTATTTGCTGTCTGGCTGAGAGTTAGAGAACATCAATGTCTCTCTAAAATCTGCCTCTTACAAATGTATCTAAAACCAGTTAGTTTGGTGTAACACGTTGACTGGAGGCAGGGGAAAACAGTTAGCCTAACTCTGCCCAGAGTAAAAAAAAAAAAAGGCCTCAACTTGCCGTTATTATACTTTGATTTTTGTACAGATTACACAAACGAGACATGACATACAGATCTTCTTTTTAACCTTTGAACAGAGCCAGAGTGATTGGGCCGCATGCCACATAGCACAGCGCCCCGAGCAGAGTATCGATATTCTCGTTTTTCAGCAAGAAAATGAATAAAGATGATTCCAGCTCTGAAGCATTTGATACTCGTACAAGCTACATTGAAAGTGAGCCACAGTCTGCGTACGTTAATAATGCAAGTGAGTGAGCCACGCTTCCCTGATCTCTACGACAGAGGTTGCAAGTAAAATGTCATAATTGGTGAAAATATCAGATATAATTCAGTATGTTGGGGATTTCCGCTTAATGACTGAATTCAGTGTCTAATGTCTCCGCAATGCTTAACACTTTAGCTTGTTTTTTAACTTAATAAACATTATAATACATGAATGAGAGGGGGACAAGCTTTACAAATAAGCTCAGGCTATGAATTCTATATGTTTGGATTTGTCTCTTTTATGAATATTTCCAGCTTATGTATCTGTCCAACAAATAAAATGATCAGGACTATTTAAAGGCTTTAAAGTTACAAAGACTGCTAAGCATGGAAGAGTTTTCGGTGAGTTGAAAACAAAAGAAAAGCAATAGAAGGAGACAGTGAGACAGAGACAGACATGAGATACGAGACAAGAAGGGCAAAGCTTTCTGGCTCTTTTATTTGATGCCGGTGCTTTGTTTTTCTCCCCTACATTCGTCTGTCTGCTCATGCAAGACAACTGCAATAGTGAATGAACTTTTTAACACGAGAAAAATCCAACTAACCCTTTAGCAAGATGAGTAAAACAACAATAATGGAAGTGTGGGGCGGATAAACAAGAAGAAAACTAAGGGACTTTGGGATTTTCAGAAGCTTTTATCTACAGACTGCAAGTCAGCTCTTGACAGAAGTCAGTGGATGAATGTTCAACAAACACACTCATTATTCAGAAAACTCCAGCAACTGCAAGTCATCTGCATTACAAATGTATCAAAAATTACAGTACAGGTAAGACTCTAACGGCTGAAAAAACGTAAAGATACTGGTTTTTTTTTTTGGTTTTTTTTACCTCACCTAACCCCCTCAATTAGTTTAGACTTGCACTGGACCCACTTATTTTTATAGCTGGACTCAAAAAGTGAATACCATCAATTGCTTGTGTCAGAGCAACAGCTTCACGTCTCACCCTTTTGACAAGAATCCTTCCTTTGGCAAATTAGTGGCAGGAGACAGCAAAATAAATTAGATTTATGTGGAACATCCCTCTGCTCTCTGCTGCTGTCTCTGAACTGAAGAGAGAAGAGAGCAACTAAGAAGCTCCTTCGATGTCCTTTCTTAATCATTTTCTGCTTTTTTCACTGCTGGACTGTAAGGTTGTACAACTTAAGTGCATTTGTGCTCCCCAATCCAACTGCCTGTTCTTAACTGTTGTGTCCTTTTTTTTCTCTCTTTTCCTTCCCCTCACTTACTTTTGTCTTCTATTTTGTTATCTGATTGATCCCCGGACCTCTGCACTCCTCATCTTCAGTAAGAGCAAAAATGTTCATAGTTTGAGTGTGTGTATGTGTGTGTACTTCTTTTGGCACTTTTCTATAAAAGTAGATGGAATGGTTTGACCATAGGTCCCTGTCTTGGAGTTGTTCTATTTTTATTAGTAAGCAAAAATCAATATCAGCAAGTGCCTTAAATGCATTTTTGTATTAATGACCTGTATCTGTCTTGGCGTATCTAGTTTTTTCCTGTATGAGTGTGAAAGCAGTGACGTAAGGGCAGTGCAGCTCAAGTATCATGTTTAAAATACAATACTATCAGCAGCAATTCATGTGCACTCTTAGGTACATCTTATTGGCTTGAAATCTTCTGGGCAAAGATTAAGCAAAATGCTGGTAAAAGATTCTGGATTCTGGTGGTCACAATTCAGTTCACTCCAAAAATCATGTATATTTGGTTATAGTCTGAAAACTGTGTGAGTTAGTCAAGCAAAGTAAAGTAACTGTGGTGTTCCTTGAACCGTTTTGAGATGATGTGTGCTTCGTGACACATTATTCTGCAGGATGTTTCTATCTGATGAAGGACAGAAAGTAGCCACAATGTGCTCATTTACTTTCATTTTCATGTACCCAGTTGACAATAAGAGAACCTTCAGTACATTCAAATCTATGAAAGTCTGCTTTGGCGGGGAGTCTGTTTGTGATCTCCACGGACAAAGTTTCAAAGTTCAGTCAAGTCCAGTTGGGTTGCTTCTGGGTTGTGTTGCTGTTCTTTGCTGATGATGTACTCCTGTTGGCTTCATCAAGCTGTGACCTTAAGCCCTACCTTGTGTTAAACTACAAGGGTAGTTTCACAAGAGCATGAGACAGGATGCCTTCAATTTATTAACATTTAACAAATAGTCACCATCTTTCCCTGATCTTAACCAAAGCCCTATGATTGCCAATCATGGGCCTCAGAAGTCACACCTTCAGTATCCACGTCTTGCATTTTGTACATCCACCCCAATCACCCCTGTATAATTTTGTGCAGCACAATAACCTACCTAAATCAAAAAATGTTGCCACAAAACCTAGTCCAGGCAGCAAATGCATTTGCCCCTGAAAGAAAATGAATGACACTAACTCGATCACCTGTGCCTCTTTATTTCCAGTCACCTGTGCATACCTGCAAACACGTGTCTAACCACTTCTGTCTCTTGTTTGTCTCAGTTCTCACAAACCTCATTCTTCTCTTCTTAGGTTCCTTGTTCCAATCCACATCTCCACTCAACAGAAATATTGTAAAATACAATTCTAGTAATGTTTTTTTCCTTTTCACTAGAGTCCATGCCAGCTTGTCACCCTCTGATGTTTCTGCCTCATGGGAATGTCCAATAGGCGGCATTTAGTGAGCTTTGTTATATATTCATTGAGCTATGTATTCAGCAATACTGAATGACAGGTGGCTAATGACTGGCAGGCAAAAATGGTCAGAAAAATTTACAAAAGAGCAAACACCTGACTGGAAGCATGATGTGACCATACCACCAGATAACTATGATAACAAGTTTCTCTCTCATATCATTAAATTGTAACGACACTGCTGTCATGTTAATTTAATTCAAATGCATTTTAAAATAGTGGCATGTGTAGTTTTGGACCCATGGACCATTCTGGGTGTATGCACTCATCGAATGGGTGCAATCATGTAATCAGCATATATACTGCAATCTTTTATTCTTAATATTGGAAAAAATTTTAGTTAGCATTTAATTTTTCATCTTAATTTTCAAAACATAGTTAAGAGCTAGGAGACCTTGGATGGCAATGATTAGCTTAGCCTCCATTTTGGTTGAATCGGTATGGTGGAATAGTTTTCTCCGGGTTATAATAGTTACATTTTTTCCATTGAAATAAGAGTGAAACACAGCGTCGTCCAGAGTCACTGCCTTTCTCCGAACATTTCTACTGCTGCACATCAGCAGAGTTTCTTCTGCTTAGTATATTCATAGAGAAAGAGTTGATATCCATTGATAAACTGATAGTGTGTACAGTCCAATTCTGTCTCTACGCATGTCTGACCGTCTAAAGTACACTGCTTGCCACTATTCTAATTGCCTTCCATGTGATGAAGTTTCACTGAACTGAACTAAAATAAAGATGAATGGAACCGAAAATGCTTTCAGGACGGTGAAAGCGTTTTTTCCCCTAATGTAGGACTCTGTAACTCAAAAAGACTTATTAGTGAGATTACCCATGTCTCATCCGATTCCTTGATCTGTAATTGCAGCAAGGCCTCCAATGCTGATGCAACGTTTCCTCAGACTATTTGGGTAATATAATGTATTGGTTTACCAGGCTGGATAATCTGTCGTTTTCAGTTTGAAATACTGAACTGATTTAAAAAAATATTTACTGAAGAGTATAATGCACAAGAGAGAGTGAGCCTCAATAGCTTATGAATACTATAATTAAATTGAATTGAAAGGGCTATGTTCCACTGGCAGGAGAAGATGCTCAAGTATCTTTGTGATTATAATAAGAGCGAATGTTCCCTGTTTAGTGTAAACACTAGCAGAATTAGACAATTAGACATGTTCTTTGCAGCGTGGCTCAATGGATGAAAATAGCAGTTGGACCCAAACTTTGGTCCAGACTGAAATATAACTATTGGATAAATTACCATGGAAGTTTGTACAGACCATACTGACTGCGGTTGTGTTCATGTTACACACAAGATGAACTATGATAACAGACAATTTTCCTCCGGTACCATCATCAGGTTAAAATTTCACATTTTCAATACTTTGGTTTGAGGAGAAGTTGAGGAAGGTTCAGCCATTCAAATGTCCTCTGATGTGTGGGAGTGACAGCCTGGAGACAACCAGTGGTGCTTGCTTTGATCCCCTCAGGAAACACGACTGTTAACAGCTGAGGCGTTAGCTCCGACTCAACTCTAAAAGCAAACAATCGTGGGAAAAGTCAACCATGGCAATGTGGTCTCTGAATTCAATACTGCATAATTTTGAGAAGGTGAGGTACACGAACTTGTAAATGATGTGTGAAAACATAGCTCAGGATATAAACTACTTTGTTGTTGCCGGTGTATCGGCAAAGGGTTGAAATAACTGTCCAGTTAGAGCTGAGTAAATTATGCACTCAACTAAATCTGCCTGCAAGCTTTAGGCTTGTGTGAGGGAAGAGAGGAGCTGGCCACTTGAAGTCTGTATGCGTGAACAGCCGAGCAGTCGTGTTCAGAGATGTATAAAAAGGTGTTAAGATGTCTTCAGAGAAAGTGTCAAGGTCGAGGTAATTACTGATTAAAACATTTTTAATTGATGCAGAAATTTCAGATTCAGAAATTACTTATTCATATAGAAATGACTAATTTACATAGAAATGATTTTATCACCTAGAAATGACTGATTCATGTAGAAATCACTAATTCATGTATATTGATTCATTTAGAAATTGCCGATTCATGTAGAAATGACTGTAGGAATAGAAATGATTGATATATGGTGTTTAAGAACTATTGTATAGCCACAGGCTGCATGCTGTAAATACCACTGTGCCAGTGATGACACACTGTTGGTATCAAGGTTCATTTTGCAGTCTCCCGTGGTAACATGTCAATGGCGTTTATAGGATTGCCTCTTACAGACATTCAACATTCAATTTCACAGAACACAAAGGTGAAATCACACCTTTCTTTGTGTTAAAAAAACATACATTTCACTTTGATGGCAGATTTTGAATAAAAACTGCAGGCGGTGATAGAAGGCTTTTCCCTCCCTGTAATATCCTATAATACTGACTTTTGCTTTCATGCCAGGTACCATTTAGATGGAAGTTGGGAAATGTTTCAAATGGTAGATGAATCACTGTGGGGTACAACATATCCAGTGCAGATGGAGAGAGACAGAGAGGAAAGGAGGGAGGGGGGACAGAGGAAAACAGTGAGAGAACACGGGGATTCTCAGATGCAGGTGTATTTATAGCTGGAAAAGGAGAATTATACACACACACACACACACACACGCACACACACACACGCACACACACACTGGAGGCTATCCTAGTCTCACTGTTAAATAATGCAACCGCTTTGAGATCTGAGGGACTCCTATTATATTAAGCCTGCATGTGTGTCTATGTGTGTGTGTGCCAGGAAGCTTACACATGCGCACGTCATTGAAAGACACAAACCCTCCGTCTCCCTGCTTTGCAGCAGTCTTTGCTCTTTGTTAATAGGCCTGTGTGTGTGTGTGTGTACGCCGCTTATGCCCATGATATGCCTGTCCAAGTTTATAACTCCATCACATCACTGGCTCTGCCGCGCATTTGTAGAGGGTGTGACTTTGCAATCGTGTGTAATTATCCGTACCCAGCTATGTTCCTCTCCTGCATGTATTTGTATTAGAAATGTGTTTTTGAAGTATTCTGGGACCAAACTTGTGAGGCCTCTTGTGCCCAATTAGGCAGCTTGTTTGAATCGTGGTCGTCACATGGTGTCTTCTCTTGGCATCTCTCTTCCCCTTCATCACTCCATCCCATCATCCCTTCGTCTGTCCACCCTGCAGTCTGACAGTATGAAAAGGAAAATAAATGACTGTCAGTCACAGTTAATGTATGTTTTGGGTCGTCTAAAGATGCACCTCAGGTTGCAGGCATACAAACTGTTGGATTTCAGGCGTGACAATGCAAACGACTGCTTTGATGTGCACACTTTTAATTCTTGTTTCTCTCATGACATTTGAGAGGATGACAGAAGGACAAGAGGGGAGAGTGATAGAGGCAAGAAAGAGAGAAGGAGGTGGAGGAGGAGGAGGAGAAGCAAGAGTCAGATTCTCTGCTTACCTTCTTAACTAGTCAGAAGATCTGTCTCCAGGAGAAGGGACGACACTGATAGCAGGTTGGGTCTCTGCCAACTGGCGAGGGTGCACACAAACACACACACACACACACACACACACACACACACACACACACACACACACACACACACACAGGCCTGCTTTTTCTACCAGGGTGCACTGAGACATTCTTTGACCTTGGTAGGGGCAGCAAATTGTACAGCCCTAACAAGGACACACATACACACATACAAACACACACACACATACACACGGACACTAACAAGCCACCTGCTCTCATCCAAATGGTACTCCATGTTGTCATTGACCTGTTATTAATTCAGCAGGTTGGTTTGCTTGTGTGCGTTTTGGTGTGTGTGGGGAAAAAGAACAGTGTTACCACTCTGCCACTCCTTTTCATCTTCACCGCAGAGATAAACAACTGAAAGAATTTTTTGTCTCATGTGTGTTTGAGCCACAGAACTGTCTGAAATGCTAATTAGAGCCTCTATGTGAAGCAGAATGTTACGAAAAGACATTTCCGTAATTACAGGTTGTTACGTTTTTTGGCTGGATTCATTCTTTCGGGTACATAACATTTACATTTTTTACATAGATTCAAATTCACTGCTGAACAGTGTGTGTTTTTGTCATGGAATGAGGAGAGACGGAGGCAGAGACAGAGTGTGTGTGTGTGTGCACTGAGTTTCCTGCTAAACAGATGTTCATCAGCATTTCAGAGCGTTCCTGTGAAGCCATTAGATTACATTACCGAGAACACACTAATTACGTAGGTGCACGGGCAACTGAACGAAAGCAGGCCACACACATACACAGACCGGCGCAAAAAGACACACACAAACATTCAGATAAATACCGTCTGTCAAAAAAAACCTTCACGGGCAGAGAACACCTAGTGAAAATACAAAAATGACATATTAAGCAAAAAAGAATGCTTACTAAAGCATATTTATGTGTCTGTCTTGCTCTTCCGTTCGCACCAAGCTGCTGTTCTTCTTGTTCAAAACAGAGCTTCTCTGAGCCACTTTCCACTCATCTGAAAACCCCACTTGCTTTATGGGGATTAAGCTGACTAACTGAGCTTTTTTCGCAAATGTTCACGTATGATTGGCACCGATATGATGGGATACTCACAGGAATGACAAAAAGATATCAAGTCTCTGCAAGTTTCAGCTCTCAGTGATCATTTTGAATGCCAGCACAGCAGAGCACATAATGCAGCTGTTGTCAGTCGCATTTAGTTTTTTCTAATACTGTAAGACAACTTTATAACTTTATAATAATGGTTCACATTTTCCTCCTTTGGTTAGATTTATTGTGGCCAACTGTGGTCAATGCAGTGATCTTTTAACGATTCTCGGTTAGATGTCACACACAAACAACAGTACACAGTTGTGTCACAATTTGCTCCGATTGGTCCGATAACATTTAGAAAGTATGTAAGAGCCACACAATTAAATCATTTTAGGTAGTGGAGTTAGTGGACGGCTAAACTGGGAGTTAGCTGGAACGGCACGGACGTTAACCGACTTTCTTTATTGGCCCGTAGAGAATACGCAGTATGTTTCATGCGGGCAATTTGTTCACAGCGGGAAGTGGCTTTTTGGTTTCATGCACCACTGCACAATTTTCATAGGAATGAACAGAGTCCCACCTCTATGCAGCACATTTCTAGACCTTTTTCAGTCAGAACAGCTGCCTGCTACTGGGGGCAAAAATGACAGCATGAGAGCAACAGTGAACCAAAACAGTAAAGCTGCAGGGCTAAAAAAAATCAAAACAAAACAATGAGATGAAAGACAGTGAAAGCTCTGAAGATGAAGCTGGGTGATAATTTCCCCTTTCAAAAACCCTTTTACTCCTTTTGGCATGTAACATTTATGACTCTTGATCAAAAAAAGTTATGTAGGTATCATAGGTGAGTAATCATAGGGTTAGGCTGCTGAAATCAATAAAAGTAACCTGTCTTTGTCTGCTGAAGTGGCCTAAAGTGTAATTAGTTTTGTTGCTCATCAAAGGCAAAAGGAGTGACAGGAGAAGATGTTTTCAGGTTATTTTGGTGTTTAAATGCGGATGAAGAGCTTTTAAAAGGGGATCAGAGGTGAAGGAACGATAACATGGGAGGAACGGGAGGCACATTCAGGCACACACACACACACATACACACACATACACACACAGTTTAGCAAACATTGCACTGACTTCCATTCATCCCCAAAGGGCTTAGCCTGACCTTAACTATAACCCCAATTAAGACAGAAGCCGTCTTACGTTGCACTGAGTGAGAGTGCAGCGAAATCAAATTTGGGACACAGATTGTGTCTCTGGTTTGACAAGCCGTCCCTGGTCAACTGGTGTGAAGTCCAGATTTCGTCCCCAGATGTGGCCTATGACAGAATCAGACACACAAGCTTCCACAAGATGGCCAGTAGCAAGCGAGAGTGAAATTAGAAGGGACAAAGGTGGTGCAAAGGTCTCCTGTCCCCCCTTTGTGATCTGACTGATCAGAGAGATAGCTGTGGCTTCCTTCATACCTCTCTCAGCCTCACCCACTCTCTCTTTTTCTCCCCTTCTCCTCCCCCCCATCCCCTCCCCCACATCCCTGTTCCTCTCCTCCTCCTTTTCTCTTCCTCCCACTGCCCTGCATCCGCAATTGGCACTGACCTCCTCCTTTCCTCTTTTTTCTTCTCTCCTGTCTTGCCCAGCATCTGTCTAATTCGGTGGTTGGGCCTGTGGTTAGCAGCAGTAGGTTTTTATGATCACCCTCTGAGTACACAGTGACCTTGGACATTATTCACATACAATGGATGGAGCTGTCCACACCGGGGAGCACTGCAACTGCTGTGGGCTGATGCGAGTGTGTGCCTGTGTGTGTGTGAGGCAGAAAGAGAGAGAGAGAGTGGGAGGAAGGCAGTAAGAGTGAGTGCACGAGTGAGAGTATTTTGACGTTTAATTTGGAGGACTTGTTGGTTGCAGTGGCTGTTAGTCAGTGTGATCATGGTTGTTTTTCTGGGGGAGTCCTGGTAGTCCTGAGGTTAATATATCCTCATATAGTGTGTCACCCGTATTTATACTATGTGACCTCAGCATCCCCCACTGATTCTAGGCTGGTGACTTTTTGGAACGTCTGCTTTTACTCTTTATCTATATGCTGTCAAATATCAAAGACAGGCAAAAATGCCCCAAACATATATTAGACGGCTTTCTAAGTAGAGCACTGACCTCAGCCCCATCCAACAGCTTTGGGATGAATTGGTACACCAGCTGTGAGCCAGACCGTATCGCCCAGCATCAGTGCCTGACCTCAGTTTGCTCTTGTGGCTGAAGGAAAATTCCTGCAGCCAGGTTCCAAAATCTCAGTATATGTGGACTGAGCAAATAAAAATTTATAATGGAGGAAAGGTGAGCAACACTTTTGTCTGCCGAGACAGAAAGAGACAAAGCTTTGTCATCCTGTGAGAAAGGCTTTGGTCTGAAGTGTAGACGTTTCGATTACAGTGAGTTAAATATTAGAATCTGTGGAAAATATTTTAAAAGTGATGGCCAAAGCCAGCATCACAACAGTATTAATGACACATATCCACCTCCTGTTAATGTATATGGCTCACCAGAGCTGAAAGCGTTCATCTTAGATCAATAATTAAGGAGATAATATTGCATACTGGTATCACTGGCCAAGATAATTGCACTATGAAACTTTAATTCTAGAACATTTCTCCTTCTTTATATCCACCAACAGAAGTACGAGTCCACCTCAGTGCATATAGCACACACACACACACACACACACACACACACACACACACACACACATATGCTACCACATCTACACACATACCTGCCTTGTTATAACACCAATCAGTCAACTGTCAAAGGCGGTGAGGGTTTATGGCAGCTTTATGGGAGGTGAAGCAGCACTCGACAGTCCATTTGGCTGCCCATATAAATGACTCATCTGTGTGTGTGTGCGTGTGTGCGTGGTGAATGCATACATGTGTGCAACGATGAGTGACTATGTAGCTTACTACTGGGCATTTGTGCGTGTGAGATGCTTTTCACATAGCCACGGACATGTCAGTGTTTGTCAGTGTGTGTCTGTGTGTGTGTCTGTGTATGTGTCTGTGTGTGTAAGTTACACGCAAGTGTGCTTCCATAACAGTGTTTTGTGAGGGCACATAACTGTCTGTTCTGTGGAGAAGCCGAGTAGATGAAGTGAACTGTGAGTCTGTCTCTGCACCATTTGAGGTGTAAGATACCAAGTAAGAGTTAGAGACACAGAGAGCTGGGCAGAGGGGAAGAAGGGAGGGAGGGAGAGGGGTGTTAAGTGGAGATAAGGATGAAATGTGTGGAAAGAAAGAAAGAAAGAAAGATAGAATTTAACTTTTCATTTTTTCACTACATGTACTTTTTTGCCTTAAGGCAGCACAGTGTGTTGTAAATCATGACAGGCTCCCCCTCAGGTGGTTGAGTTAAGTTCCTTTAAATAGTTTCATCTTGATGAGCCTTCTTTGAAATGACCTGAGGAAGCCAGCCCCTGAAGCAGACAACGGAAACACATAAATACATCAAAATAAAAGAGCCACCGTCTGAATTTACATGTGCTATATTATTTGTGCAGTTTTTTTTTTTGTTTAGCTTGTCAGCCTCAACCACTTTGAATATCCAACTATCCATTCATCATACCGATCTTAGGTTTAGTTAAGTACAAACAAACATTTCCTGACAGGCTGTCTGCAGTAACAGAATCAGTTACATAGCACTGAATTTTTTGGACTCAGTTGCTCAAATTACATGAATGGAAGAAAGTGAAAATGGTGCACAAGGTAGCAGTTTTATATGAGAATAATTACATAATGAACCACTTTTGCTTAAATGATAATGTGTAGCTGCAGAACTGCAATGCTATGAATGACTGAAATACTGACAGCTTTGGTTCACTTGGTTGGTTCAATATCTTTTTTAATATTCATCTGGTAAATTAATTAGAGTTAATTTCCAAATTTTTTTAATAATACATTTAAAGATTTCAAGAGAAGCTATCTATAATTGCCTCTCTTTAAAACCGCCCTTGTGATCCAGTGTTACAGCTATCAACCTCATATTTACTGTTTACTCTCCAAACTATTAAATTACTGCTGGTGCAAAACCAATGATTTCTGCTTTTTCTGCTTCACATTAAAATCATTCAATTGGCGAAACACGGGATGGTGAAGCAGCCACAGAAAATGTAATGTATTTGTCATTGGGCTTAGCACTGACCACAATCATTTATCAGTCACACGTCTACAAAACAAGACATGATCAATTTTCTGCAGCAAACAAGCTTTAAATATTGTAGGGAGCAATGGAACTAGAAGGGTTAGGGTCCATTTTCATTCCCAAGGTGCCAGACACTACCACTTTACCACCGCCGTAGGCGTCTGACACCGACACACATGGCACCTCTGAGTTTGTATAAGCCACCCTTTCTAAACCTGACCAAATAGCTGTAGTGCCTAAACCTAAGCGAGCTGTGGCAGTTTCACAATGTTAACCACATGATTTCTATTGTTACTATGATAATGATGTTCTGGTATGCCTGCGGTAATATTTGATAGTCAAGGGCGTCAACATTTGTTAAACTGTTACATGAAGAGTTAAAGGGATACTTTACCGATTCTCAACTGGCTTTGTATCATTACAGTGTGGGTAGTATATGAAAATCAACAGTGTTTAACTGTCTTCCATGTAGCCTGCACCCAGAGCTCACTCCTGATAGTTGTAAAATTTTTTGCTAAAAAAAGAAGTTTGGACATTGGATGGTAGTTGTTAAGGTTTGAGATGTCACCACTTTTATGGAAGAGTACTACTGAGACGCTTTTCCTTGAAGCTGGAATTGAGCATGTTAGAAAGGTTTGGTTGAAAATATGAGCTAAGATGAGAGAGATATGGGTCAAGGTTTTTGCATGTTTTTACCCTACACAGAGCTTTGTAGACATCCGCTCATATTAATCAAATGACCGGAGGAGAGGAATTTTTGTTTTATTATGAAAAAGCATTTATTAAAACAGCAAAATCTAAACACATAAAACATAATCTAACTACATGTGTCTAACTAAATAACAATAGGGACAGTGTGTGGGTGTGTGCACATGTAAATATGCAATGAAGGGAAGGCGAACAGCAAAATTCAAGACGGCAACAGACATGGAAGCCATGTGATTGTAGGGGCAAATGAAATTGCAAAGCTTGAGAATCAACGAGTACGGGCCAGATGGCTGAGGCACGTGCGTTAAAGGCCAGTTCAAGGTAGATGTGTATGTTAGGGTGTAGGATAAAAGTGCCAGGTTAGAGAGAAGATCATTTGTTTATATGTAAGACCCTGTGTCTTACATCATTCTCACATCAAACTCATTGAATAACAATAAAGCATATTCATATAAGTACATTACCTAGGTCAAACAGTTATGTTTAGCCATGTATACAGTTATGCTATCTTATGTATGCCCAGTTAAGGTTCATGTTACCTGTGGGACAGCTCTGTTTTTACAGGTTACAAGTAATGTGCCACACAATGACCAGTGGGCCAACGCTGGGTCCAAGGCTGCAGTTCACACTCTTAATCACACTTGCATTCTTTAATCTGATTTAGACTTAATCTGTAACTTTCTCTGACGTCACACTTGTGCCAGCAACCTCACAAGATCAAGGTGGCCGCAGTTTTCAGAGCCACGCGCTGCAGCTGCTCTCCACCAACTGCAAAACTCAGGGCACGATGAGAAATGCCTGGTTAAAGACCTGATTGGCTCTTAGCTATGACCGCAAACATGTGATCCCACCATTTTGAAATGGAGGAGGTGTTATGACTGTGTCGTGTCTGTTAAGTTTGTCTAGTTCACTCGTGTCTAGTCTCATCTCGCACTTCCTGTCTTATTGTGAAAACTAACTCTCCTCTCGTTTTAGGCTGTTTGACTTCCTGCCCTTGTGTATTTCCCGCCGTTGTGATTGTCTGCCCCGCCCTGATTGTTTCCACCTGTTCCCCATCACCTCTTGTATAAATAGTCTGCGTATCCCTTTGTCCTGTGCCAGATTGTCTTGTCTTGTTTGAGTGTTCATGTTGCCACTAAGTCTAGTCAAGTCTTGGAAAGTATTGCTTGCCTTTGTTCAAGCCATTGTAAGTATTGTTTGCCTTTTTGTATCATTAAAGTGTTCAACTGTCTGGAAGCTTACTGGAGTCATGCTTTTGAGTCCTCCCTGGTTCAGTGCCTAGACCTAATAGGAGGCCCAATAGTATCTACTGATTTTTGAGAAAAGCAGCAAATCTTCTGATATAAGCCTTATATTTGATGACCCACAAAATGTCATTTTCTTTTGTCCCAATGGCATTTTACTGGACTACCACCTTCAGGACAAACTAACCGTTCTCTCCATCACACCCAGTCCCAAAGAATAGCAAAAGTGTCCATATGTGTGGTGTAACTAACATTGCTTCTTGAAGGGGTTACTCGAGGAATTGTAAACGTTTCAGTTTGTTAAAAATTTAATTTTCCCCTATAAGGGCCAATTATAGGAAATTACTTTTTAAGTGAAATTCTCTATTTGTGTATCACTGCAGTGCAAATAAAGGGGTTCTTTCTTATGTGTCACGTTAGGTAATGCATGCACAGACAGAAAAAGGCTCCATTTGAACACACTGTCCCCACAGATTTGCATTTGCATATGGTGGGTAAGTTGGGATAGGGGGCTGCAGCATGACTGCAAGATCAAACAGGAAAATTTGGTAAAAATCTGAGACACAGGGCTCTTAGCATCTAACCATCAGTGTGCAAGACTAAAGAGTAAACAAAGTAAGAAAACTGAAAAGCAACTTCACTCAGGATGACTCCTTGTAATCATCGCTGAAGTGTTTCTGATACATCTTATTTGCATACAGATAGTCTCTTTGCTTTCATTTCAACCAGGACAGACTTATTTCATTAGAGGCTTGAAGAGTGATCAAGAACATTTATTGACTAATAATATCTCTATAATCTTTGGAGGTTAGACCCC
This sequence comes from Pempheris klunzingeri, assembly GCF_042242105.1. Taxonomy (NCBI): domain Eukaryota; kingdom Metazoa; phylum Chordata; class Actinopteri; order Acropomatiformes; family Pempheridae; genus Pempheris; species Pempheris klunzingeri. Next base: position 24,504,776 of record NC_092014.1, on the reverse strand, counting down.
ATCAAAATGACATTAAAACATAGGCCTACACTACTCACAAAAAGTTAGGGATATTTGACTTTCAGGTGAAATTTGTGGAAAATGTAAAAAGTGAATGCTACAGTGATATTATATCATGAAAGTAGGGCATTTAAGTAGAAGCATGCAATGGTAATTTCTTCATCTTAAACAATTTATTTGAAGAAAAGCTAACAACAGTGGTGGGTATACCACAACAAAAAATTTTGCAGTGTCTCAATAAATTGGGATGTGGCCAAAGGACGTCCACTCCTCTCCTTTCTGGGACTCTTCCAGTCTCTGTATCACTGTTACAACCTCCTGATGACACTCTGTGACCCTCTAAGCTCAGTGAACACCTCCGTCTGAGGACTTCCTGTTTGAAGCCTTGTAATGGCGAGGTGCTGCTGATCAATTGTTAGGTGTCGTCTTGGTCTCATGATGTCAGAATGTGAACAGCATGATGAGGAGGACTGTTTAAATACCAATTCTAACTGAAGCAGGAAATGTTTTGGTCGATTCATGGATCAGACCTGTTGTGAATGTTGCTGTTAAGCTTCTTGTTAGAGAACAGCAACTTGTGCAAAAAGTACTGAAACACTGAACAGTTGGACATGTGCATTCAAAAGTTTAGAGAAGGTCACATTAAGTTCACCTGGAAAGTTTAGAATGCATTTTAGGTTCATCCAGAAACTTCACCCGAAAGCCGAATATCCCTAACTTTTTGTGAGTAGTGTATATAGGGATGTATGGCTGTTATGATATCAGACTTTCACTACATGATTATCATTGTCAAAAGAATTCTGTCGACGACTGAACACATGAACCCAAAAACAACTTGACACAGAGGAGTTCAAAATGAAAAGTATTTAATCTCTTTCACAAAGTACAACTGAAACTCACTCTTGTGAGGGGAAAAAGAATAATCAGTCTTAAACAAAAAAAAATATCACTTCAAGAGGAAAAGTACAACTGAAACATAAGAGTCCAAAAATGCAAAGTTCAAAGAAAAATCTGGCTCAAAGCTCTCACACAATCACAGGGACTTGATGAAATGCTGGCTCTCTGACACAATGGATAAGTTGAATTGGCACAGGACAAAGGGAGCACAATACAGTCCCACAGGCGAGAAAACCCACAAAGGTAGGAAGTAAAGCTAACACAAAATATCATTACATAATATCAATATAAAATTTTTTAAATCTCATCGTTATTGTCAATACTGGTATATTGCAACACCCTTATATGGGGGGGTAAAGATGTTTAAAATGATGTCCCCTGATGGAATAGATGAAGGGTGAAGAGTAATGCTGAGAACTGAGTGATGTGGAGCACACTTCTGATGAGCATGGTGGACAACCCATGGCCCGCTGAACGTGATGAGGACTGGGAATACATTTTTAGAGTTAATTATAATGTATTTTTTTAAATGTCTAGTCACACAGACCTAAACTCTGTGCAGAGTGGTTTTACGCTTTGTTGGCTGTTTGCCACTACAGCGTGTGTGTCTCATTAGAACTTAATGGCGTAAAGTTGTGTCAACTGATCAGTGATCTTGCCACCCAATTAGAAGTGTAGAACAAGAAGCCAACAAGGTCCACTTCAAAGCTGAAACCTGTGGGAGAGAGAAAAGGGAAACACAGAAATGTTGGCTTTTTACCTTTTTGAGCAAGAAGACCAAATAAGACATGAGGTTGCTCTTATTGATTGGTCAGAAGGTATCTCCAAGACAACCCTTGTAGCAAAGCAAAATTATACAGCCTGCACTGGTTGCCTTTGCAAAGCATCTTGGGGTCTGATAGGCAGAAAGATATAAAGGGAGCGGAAAGACAGAGATGGCGCCCCTGTGGAGGCTTTGAAGAGGAAGATGCAACGGCATTTTCTTTTTCTGTCTGGTTCTTAAATGGTTCCCTGGATGGGCTCAGGAGTATCAGAGTCAGAAACCAGTCGACCACAATACAAGTAGACCAAAGAAAGGCCCCACTTATCCAGATGAGAGGTACGGCAGTTGGTAGGCAGTTGAACCCACCGAGCTTATGGTACTTTCCAATCAAGAAAAGAAACTTTGCAGAAATAACCTGACTTTAAATATGCCACTCAACGCTCGGGTGTACATTTATTCAGCGGGACGCTCATATGTGCTATAAGCTGTCTGGCTCTGAATCACGGACGGTATAGTTGTGACACACTTCTGATCTTGATTGCTCACAGCGAACACGCTGGCGTACGAAAGCGCCGGCGTAATAACTGGGCTTTAACCTGAGCTGAATTAGCTTTGATCCCCTCCTCTCCCCCAAAAAACTGTGGAGATTAAAGTGACGGAAAGAAAAAAGTCGAATGGGAACAATGTGTAGTTGTTTTGCCACCTGTGGCCCGGAGCAGCAAGTGTGCTTTTTTTTTTTTTTCCCTATTTCTTCTTGCTCTGTTTTTCACTTCACCAAGCTGAGATTTAATCTGTCTGTCAGTGGCCATTTTTCAGAATATGTCCTTAGACTAGACTAGAAAATTCAGTCATCTTTAGTTTGCCATTTTTTTCATGGGCACGAGGGATTCATAGGAAATGCATGGAGGTGTTTAGGCATTCATGGAATTTGGTGTAATTGATAACAGAATCAGTGTTTACTGTTCATACTTACATGGAATCAGAGCTGTATTTAGTTACTGCTGATGCAAAACACAACATTTTCTACTGCTGCTTCTTCAAAATAAGTGCTTGTCAAGACATTGCTTCTTCATTTGTGCTCGCAGACTAACCAGTTGCTACTCCCCCCAAATCAAAAGTTAAGAATTTCCATTTACTGTAAAATCATATGAAATAAATCTCTACTATGAGGAGGAAAATCAATGTGTAATGTGTGTGTGTGTAATTAATGAAAATGTATTAATTAATTTCCAGCAATGTAAATTCTAACTGAACTGATAGTTATAGGAATCATTAAATGAATAGGATGATTAATTTATTCACTTTCAGTTACATCATCATGCTTAAGCTCAATGGATCTGCTTAATTACATGCCAAAAATCAATATAGATTCTCAAATGTACAAAATGCATTTAATTTAGTGGACCTTTTTCAGCAGAATTAGTCTACATTACATTACTAAAGAAAATCACTGCACACTCATCTAGACTGTTTCATTCATCTATCGTGGCATCTGCTCCATCTCTTCCTCGTCTGCTTATCTATCCTCTTCTTTTTCCCAGTAAACAGTCCAGTACCTGTCTTTTCTTTTATTCTTGCTCTCTTTTATTGTATTCATTCATTCCCTCTGATCCATCACCCCTGGCAGGCTCCGAAGAGCTCAGCTGGGGAAGAGCAGCAGCCATTTCCTCCAACTAGCAATCGCCATGCCAACAGTGTGGTAATTCAGCCTCTTTGTTGATGCTGCAGCTCCACCTGGACCAAGTCTGTTGTGTGTGTGTGTGTGTGTGTGTGTGTGCAATCTTTGTAAATTATTAAATCCTGCAAGAAATGATTGTAATTTGACAAATATTAACATCTGCTCATAAACAGAGGCCAGGTCACACTATCTTACCACACACTTCGCTATCTCTGAAGAAGGCTTGTGTGTGTGTGTGTGTGTGTGTGTATTTGAAGCCGAATATTTAGATTAGGAATTACGAGTACGACCGGTCTGTGTGGGGAGATATGATTATACTGTGAGATATGAATTCAGTGCAACAAGAACAGATGAACTGCTGTGTAGATGCTGCTAGCCGCCTGCCAAGCTGAGCCTCCAGCACTGGGCTTTGGGTTTTCCTCCTTTGTTTTTATTTTCCTTTTTTCCAGGAAGTGATTTAATTATTCACCCCTCTCCTATGACCACATACACAGAATTACACATGCATGGCTTCAATAAAAGGTAAAAAAAAGCAAACATATCAGTTATTTTACTCTCAGCCTCCTGTTTTTTCAAGACATTGAATGAACACAGTACATTGAATGGAGTGTCTGCCTGATATATCAACAATATATTTAACATGGAGTGGGAGGCGGGGATGGTAATGTAGTGGAAAGGTTGAAGTCACCATATTATGTGATCTTTCTTGTCTAGGTGCTGAGTCCAGAAATTGCATTGTGTTTTCAGTCTCCCGAAGACTTCCAACACCACAGAATGCTCCCTTCAAATGTTTCATTTCCCTTTTTCCTTTATTGCATTTAGAAAAAAAAGTAAATATATATTTTTGTACCAGATGACGAGCCAATTTGGACTCAAAGCACTGCAGTGTTTTGAGTCTTTGGGAAGGAGAGATCACAAAAAGCACTAGGAAATTGTCTCCTTTTACCAGCATGAAAGTGCACACGAGGAGAAATGAGCTTTGTATCATTTTTCATGTTATTATAAAAGGTACCATGCAGGAACATAAAAGGCAACTTCTGTATGGTATTTCATCTCTGAAATCTAATCTATTTAAATCAAAAAGGTTATTTCATTTTTTGGCTACTCTATTTAGGAGCGTGTAACAAAATAAAAAGGAGATTTTTATTCAATTTGGTGCTTGAAAATAACCATAACAACATTTAGCTCCCCAAGTGGGAGCTAATTTGGGAAGGGTGAAGTAATGTTGGTGCCATTTTTTTTTTCTTTTTTCAAAAATTGCTGCTTGACAAAAACATAGCAGCATAGTGTTAACTGCATCAACCAAACCTACAACACATAATATCAGTCTTCATGAAAAAACAAACATGCTTATATTTGCTAATAGGCAGCTAAACACAAAGTAAAGCAGAGGCTAATGGGGATGTCATTATTACTTTAGGAGGTATTTGGTTATCGTAGGTAGTGGATAAATTCTAAATTTCAATCTGAAAAAAAAGCAAGAGAAACATTATTCAAATTGATCCAGAGGAAAACATGAATGTTTGTACCAAATTTCACTGAAACCCATCCTGTCTTACTTATAAAGAGTCATCATCTGTAAACCATGAAAGTAACAAATGTGCAAATGTATGAAATCGTGTGCCAATCCATGCCACAACTATTGATATCTTTACTGTATAAGTAAAAACTTTGACCCGCTAATGGTGCTAAATGGAAAGTGGGGATCACCAGCAGCCTCTGGGGACCATGTGTGTCTGTACAAAATGCCATGGCAGTCCAGTGGTGTGATCTTTCAGTCTGGAGTAAAGAGGTGACTGGTCTGACTGAATTTACCATTCCTGGTCTCATGCTGGTGGTAACTTTCAAATAGGGTATTATTCAATTGTTTTGTAATGTATAGATTTTATTATATATATTTTAATATAGAATAATATAGAATTAATAATAATATAGAATTAAACTACTAAATAATTTCTGTTTGGATGTAAAATATTTGGAATGAAAAATGACATGTTCTCGGTATGTACAAAATGTGTGAAAACCATCACTTTCAGGCTTTTTATCTCTTGTGGCCACAGCCTTAAAATAGAACCTACTAATGATGGCTAAGTTGTTGGGCCTGCAGGCACCCCATGGAGCGAGTTCAAGCAGTCACATAGGGTAAAGGGCGTGTGTGCATGTGTTCATGGGTGTGTGTCTATCTGGGTATGCAGGTGTTCTTGTGTACGTATGGCACACCTATTTTTGATCCTGTTATCCCCGTCCAAAACCACCCACAAGTCTCCCCAAAGGGTGGTGGGTTAAACACACAGTGAGCAACACACAGTGCACACACGCTCTGAAGACTTTCTGCAAAGAAGCAAACAGTTTGCTCTCTTCAAATCCCAAATCCCTTCATCTTTGCGTGTGTATGTGTGCACATGTGCGCATGTGTTTGTGTGTGATCTCTACTGTATAACAGCTGCTAACAACCAACCACCAATCCATCCCACTGTTTACACTGTGTTGTTACAAATATCAGCCGAACAACGACTGAACTAAGTTTGAAGCCCAACAGAGATGCAGTTAAGGCATATTTCTGTCTCTCACTCCATCCATCTTTCCCCATTTTGAACCCTGTCTGCTGTATCCAGCTCAGATTGTACCTGCAGATGTTGACTCCCGTGGTTCTTTAGTTCTCTAACTGAGAGAAACAAAAACGAGTGAATAAAGTGAGGAATGGCAAGAAACTTCTTGTTTCTCTTCTATACTGAAGAGTTTTAGACAACTCCAAAAAAACCAAACCAACCATGTCTGTTCTATGAACCCTTAGAGACCAAACCATCTAGGGTTTTTTTCTATCTCATTCCCTCTCATTCTTGTTCATTTCTTGGTTGCATTACTTCGTCTAAACTGTTCTATTGACTGTTTACTATTTGCAAACACAGCTATAAGCATTCATTTTTTGGACATACTCACACATGCCAGGCCACTCAGATTTTCAGGGATCATTAATCTAGCTTGTGTGTGAATGTGAGCATTACAGCACACACACACACACACACACACACACACACACACACACACACACACACACACACACACACACACACACACACACACACTGTGTATGCTCAGCCCTTGGACCCAAGAGTAAAATTTAAAATAGAGAATGGTTCTAAGGGAGCCTTCCCTCTGTGCTCAGCTGGCTTACAAAACCTTAACTGGCAGTTAGTCAGAGGCAACCACATAACTAATGAAAGACACAGAGGTGGTCAAAGCAGGAACAGCCAGTAGGGCAGGAACAACGGCCAGAGCAGTAAAGCAACACAAACACAGCGGTGAACTCTTCTCTAATGGCTAATTGTGTCACAATCTGGCCCTCCCAGTCTCTCGGCCCCAGCCCTCCACATCACTCTCTGCCCCCGCTTACTTTACCCAGGCTATGTTCTTTCCATCAACTCCCCCAGGCCTGCCATTTTCTAGCTGTCCACGACTGACTTCCCTGGACCTCCCTCCTCATTACCTGTCTGCCACACCCACCCCCACATCTGCTACCACTTCTCATCAGCCCTGCAGTTACCTGATCTTTCCCATCTCTTCACCTGCTGCTCATTCCCAAATCAGTCTTCACTTATATCAGTTCACTTTCTTTGGTCCCTGCCAGATTGTTGAATATGTTGCCATGTGCATCATGTCTTTGCTTTCTAGGTTTTTCTATCTGTGTTTTGTTGTAGATTTTGAGAACTTGCCTGTTTTGTAGTTTGCCTGATGCTTTTCAGATTTTGGATTTTCTGTCATCTTTGATTTATTGCCTTTGTGTTTTATTGTGTTGGACTGCTGTCCTGGTTTTGAGCCTTTCCTGTCTAACCATCCCATAAGTGTTTTGTCATAAATCAACTCAACGCTGTCACAAAACGCTCCGCCTCTGTTATCTGTATTTGGGTCCTATGCACTGTATTCCTGTCCCCCTGCACTTCAGTTGTGACAAATTGGAGAGCAGCAAGATGAAAAGGTGTCAAATGTCAATTGTCAGTTGAAGCAGGAAACCCAATTCAGAAGCAGGACTACCCCTCTGGTGATCCCCATCTAGGGCGATCACGATCACAAGACCCTGAAAGTCCCTCACCAACAGTGATACTTCACTTGGATTGAAAGTTAACAAGTGTTTGTGATCTGGTGCTGGAAAACCAATGACTCTCAATGAATGATGCACAATAGCTGAAGTGACCATCTTGGGAAAGGTCAATGGACCTACAAACATTGTAGCTAGTTTCTAGATGACCAGAACAGTCAGTCAGCCTGTCATTGCCACAAAACAGAGGGGCATAAGACTCAACCCAGATAGGCCTACGTCTTGTCACAGCACAGGTAGGATGGGAGAAATGATTTGCTGTTACAATTAGGGGAATGATTTGATTTTTATGACCTGTCAGGTTTTTTCAGCGTCCATGTTAACAGGGTAGCGCAGCCACATGGTGCGCATGAGCAGTGCAGCTCAGGTGCGGCTCATGAACTAAGATGTGGCTCATCTAGAGTTTCAGCATCTCGCCTATTTTTTCTACAATGGTTTCATTCAGTGCATTTAGGTTAACATATAAATACAACCAAAATACATCATGGATGAGGGTTATTATTCACTGTCCATCACATTCTTAACAAACGAGTCCGCAGCAAGCCAACTTTCTGGCCTTGGTGTCCCTTCCCTCCTCCCCTCTCTTCCTTTCTTTCTCTGGTGTCTATCCCCTGACTGGCTTATATTAGACTCACTGTCTAGATGTTTGGCAACTAGTCAACAAGACACATGACAATCTGTGACTGTGACAGGACAAAAGAACGCCATCTGCCTCTTCGTGCAGGTAACATTTGGAGCACTGGAAGGTGAAGCTTACGCAGAGTGCAGAGCAATTTGGGAGTACACTTTGAGTGTATTGTTGGCTGCTTACAGGAGCATGCCAACAATACACTCAAAGTGTACATTTCAAAGTCTCTTGGAAGCCAAGCCATGAAGAACTTTTTGTGTACCTTATATTTAGATTGTAGCAAAGGTGTCACTCCTTATTGGTTCCTTTACACATATTCAGTTGATTGAGGGTCATCCATCCATCCATTATCTGTACCGCTTATCCGTCAGGGTCGCAGGGGAGCTGGAGCCAATCCCAGCTGACTTTGGGTGAGAGTTGGGGTACACCCTGGACTGGTCGCCAGCCAACCACAGGGCCAACACATAGAGACAGACAACCACTCATGCTTACACTTACATCTACGGACAATTTAGAGCCACCAATTAACCTAACATGTATGTACTTGGACTGTGGGAGGAAGCCGGAGTACCCTGAGAAAACCCATGCAAGCACAGGGAGAACATGCAAACTCCACACAGACGAAGACAGTGAGGCAACAGTGCTTACCACCGCATCACCGTGCTGCCCTGATTGAGGGTCAATGGGACCAAATACAAATTTCATCACAGAAGCAGAAGAACCTTTTAATGCAAACCACAGGTGAGGAAGGCAGAGGCTGGTCCCTGCAACCCAGAAACCTTGACCTGGAGAGATAGGGAGTCACCAACTGTAGAGTCTGGGAAGAGAGTTTTGAGAGCTGACCGTGATAACTTTGAGTATGCATATCAGTTGTTAGTGCTGTGAAGCCTCATTTACAACCACTATATATGCACAAGATGGGGCCTGAGAGGCATACACCACTTTGCATGCAGAAGTTGGGATCGGTAGAAAGATATTTAGTTGGGGAGTGTACATATAACCCTAGCAGCACCTGTCACTTTAAGGATAGTGTGGAGTATCTAAGTATAAATCATGGGTTGGCCTCTAGTCCAGATTCAATGCGGAGATTGATTGGCTTTATCTTACTTCTCTGACTACTGAAGCCTACTATGAGACATCCATCCCAAATAACATACATGAACACAAGCTCAAGTCCTCTGACAGAGTTTTCAGGTTCTGTGCAGTATCATAGCTGTTCCTAGGATTATGCTCTTCTGGACAGAGACCTCAGATGTTGTACCTGGTTGTACCTGTACCTCTACACAGCATGAATGACCGATAGATAGAAATGAAAATATAGATCATGAAAATTCTACCAGTGGTTGGAAAAGGCTGGGTTAAAAGACCATTACACCCCGTTGACAGACCACCGGCAAAACCTGGAAATTGGTAGACCACCAAAAAACAAAAAATGTCAGATCTCATCTCAAGGAACAACAACAAGGAAACTACAATAAAAGTAAAATAAAATGAGTGTGAATGAGCGTCCTACCACCCTTTTTTACAGTAAATGTCTGACAAGATGTCCCAGGTGATGTTGATGGAGTTGTTTCTTGGATGGAGGTGTGGATGACTGACAGTAGATGAGATGGTATGGACAAGGTTTTAACTTACAAACTTCATAAATGTCAAGGCCTAGCTTACAGGACTGGAATGAAGGGGAAAAATAGTCTGTAGGACGTTGGCCACATGCAATGCTCTCTGCACACTGAGACAGAGCCTATCAAAGATGCCAATCTAGGGCTAAATACTCTGTATTTACACTGACCAAAGCATTTTGGAGACAGGGGAAATTGGCGACGCAGATGGTGAGGTGGTGAATTGAAGTCAGATTCCAGAAATGAAATGTAAGAGGAATCATTACATGTATAATGATGCCACTTACACATTTAATTTCACTTCATATCACACTCTACTTACAGATCCAATTCATCATAAAAAGAGAAACCAGCAGTGTGATTTGTTTAGTGAGCCATAACTATTCCATAAGAGCCTTGCAAATGCAAAAGGTATAAGCCAACTCGAATTTCAAATGACTTTCGGCTCAATATTTTCAAACAGGTCTTGTCTCACCATCACAGTAATCATCCCCAGAGTGCAGGGGAGGGCTGCACTGTATGCTATTGAAATGTTGGATAATGCCAGGATGTGGCCTATGTGGACTGTAATTTAAAAAAAAGGGAACATTGCTTGCAGGTGTCTGTATGCACAGTTTTATGAATCTGATTATTTTTTATTTTTCAGGTTTTGCTCACATGTACACTTTTAGAAAGGATCCTACACATCGTTTTATAAAACGGGCTCCTGAAGTTTTTCAGTTATGGGAAGCTATTATGCATGATGGCAATTGGCAGCAGAGGGAAAACTCATGGGTACACAATTTTAAGTTCTTCAGCCCAAAGACAAAACTCCATATTCAGTACAAGTGGGGTTAAAGGAGACTCTGGTCACATAGTTTCACAGTCGTTAATGTATGGCAAGTAAAAAATGGCAAAGATATCACAAGGGGAAAAACATGCTGACAGATACAAAAGCAGATAGTCTGCTGGTCAAAACAGGTACAGGCAGGAGCAAACAGAACACACCGTGAAGGCAACTTATAGTAAATGTTGTTTAAACACGAGTTTCAGTCAGTTTGTCTTCTTTTCTTAGCCTACATGAATTAATCATGCTCATGATCCAATCTTTAAAATAAGTGCATCGTTTTCTGTAGGTGTGATTCCGAGGGCTATTTTTTTAAATGCTGTTTTTCCAGCACCCAACTCCTCGGAACATCCTTGGCCTTCTCCTCTCCATTTCCATGCCTTTCTAGCACCTCTTCCTTCCCTCTGACTCACCTGTCTGCTCCACCATAATTCCTGTCACCATTGCCACAGTAACTGCATGGATCAGGGGGACAGCAGCTGTCACATGTAATTGAAAAGAGAGTTACACCCTGTGTGTGTGTGTGTGAGAGTGTGTGTGTGTGTGTGTGTGTGTGTGCATGGTCTGTGAAAGCACAGCCAAGCAAATCTTCTGTGATTTTAACGCCACTTTCCCCCTCCTCCGTTTTCCTTCCCCACTCTTCTAGCCATCATATCCTTTCTTCTTTCATCCCTCCTTCCTCCACTAGCCGTAGATATAGTATCTCCTCTCCTCCTTCACCTCCTACCTACCTCCGTTTCTGACCTTACTGTTTCAAGTACAATCTGGCTTTTCCTCCCATACTCTCTCACTTCCTTCCCTCCATCTATTATTCCTCTTTGCTCTGTTGCTTGATCTCGCCTCAATTTCTGAATCTCAATTGTTTTGCAATAATATCTACTTTCTTACACCCTTTCCTCTCCTGTGTCCTGTCTTCCAATCTGCTTTCATCTTCTATCTTCCTCCTCTCTCACCATCATCCATTTTACAGTTACTCCTCCTTTCCTCCATCCCTCCATCCCTCCCTCTTGCCCTGTCTCCTCTGCTAGCTGTTATGATATGATAACCCCCCAGTCATGGACTCGCAGTCTCGGTGTCATCTGGCATAACAGATAGCACCTTTAGCCTTGGGATGGGTGTCTTCTGAGAGATGGACTAAGCTCACCAGCTATACTGCCCTACAAAGGAAAAATGAAGTAACTACATATTTGGACCAAATTGACTTATAACCTGGATCTGACTCTCTGACATGGCCCGGCAAGCTGATTGGCCACGAGTGCCAGGGCAGGGTTACAAATGCTAAATAAAGAGGATATATCAAAGAGTAAACAACACAGAGAAGCCTCAGTCCCTCCCACTGTACCTGCTGACTGTTACCACCTCCCCCCCCAACTGCTTTTAACCTGATGATAGGATCTTTATTTGTCAGCACATGTTATTGGTCACACTCAAGTACATAACACAACATCCAATCAGTCCATGGAGTGTATGTGACAGAGCAGTGTGGCAAAACAATGGACAGCACAAGACAAGAGAGCGAGAGACAGAGAGAGAGAAAAGGTCGAGCTGAGAGGGAGCACATTTAAAGGAGAAAATATCTGTTCAAATGCTGCTGTTCAAATGTTTCCTTTCCCTTAAGTGTATAAGTGAGCGGTGCCACAATCATTGAAAGGTTTCTCCAAAAACTCCTATAATATCCAACTACGGCAAGAAAATATATCAACTCTTCTTTTGTTATCGGAACTGGATACTGCTCTATAGCCTGAACTTTTGCATCACCGGGAAGCACACAGCATTGCCCAACCATTTAGCCAAGGTAGGTTATAGTTGCCCTTCTAAACACACACTTTGCAAGGTGATGGCTAAACAGCTCTCTCATATACTCTAGGTGACTTTCCCAGGTGTCTGAGTAAACAACTTCATATTTCAAGTCAACTCACTCCCACACTTACACCTACGGGCAATTTAGAGTTACCAATTAACCCAGCTTGCATGTCTTTTGGATTGTGGAAGGAAGCCGGAGTACCCGGAGAGAGCCCACGGTAGCATGGGGAGAACATGCAAACTCCACACAGAAAGATTCGGGATTCGAACCTGGAAACTTCTTGCTGTGAGGCAACAGTGCTAACCACCGCACCACCATGCTGCCCCCCTCACCTACATGATAGAATCTAATAGTTTAATGCCTCTGAGTGTCAATACCGTGCTCAATAAGTGGGTGCGGTTAGGTGTATCACCACATAAACCTGGGAAACCCTAGATCATCTGAACTAGTGCCATATGACGAGACCCTGTTAGGATCCCTGTGTTTTTTCCCTGTTTCCCCTGTCTCTCTCCCTTTTATGTGTCTTTCTCCCCCTGTCTATCACCCGAGTTCAGTCGAGGAGGTTACTCCAGTTCACCGGCCTACACACCTGCAATCACCACACACCTGTACCAGATTCCCAATCAAGCCACCTACACCTCTCCAGCCTTTAAAGACCGGCTCAATCCTCCTCTCTTGTCCAGACTCCAGATTGTCCGTTACCCTGCCATGGTAAACTTCAGGCACCTAGCAACTTGACTTTTGATGATTTATAGAAATTTCACCTCTGTTCTCCGCGTCCTCTCAGATCCCCCCCCCGATTTGCCTGCTCTCGCCCCTGGCCCTGAGATCCACCAGTTAGCCTTCGGCTCCTCTCACCCTGGAGAGTTCCCGATTCCCCACTTCCTTCCACCGAATAAACGTTTGCTTTTTCTCCTAACCAGAAATGCATGTCTCTTGTGTCTGCATTTCGGGGCCCAGCCAGTTTAGTCAGACTTTACAGACCCAGGCAAATGCTCTGTTTCAAATGCTTATCTATGTTGCAGAGAGCTTCTGAGTTTTTCAGCCATGCCTATCCGTCTTTATCAAAGCCTAACAAGTTGGCTTCACCAGCACTGGACCCAACAAAGAGATGCATGCATAATATGGCTTGTACGCCAGTTTCTCCTTCGCCAGCTCCAGCTGTGTAAAGCCTGTGTTGAAATCTGTTACCATAATGAAGTTTTTAGGGGTTTGTGAATCTTTCCAACTACCAGACAATTTAGCTTAGGGACCTAACTGACCTAACTGTGTGTGCAAAGACAACTTCATTTGGGCCAAAGCCTGTGGTGCAAGCAAGGGCAAACCCTCTTCCCAGTCCTTACCCAGCTCTGTGCAGTGTGCCTACAGAATAGACTTTAAGGTTAGGCTATTCAATTTTTCAACCATTCACTTTTATTGGAGTACTGATATTAACAGGAAATATTTACCTCATAAATTGGGTGGTTAAATTGGATCTGTCCCCCCACTGTCTCATCTCCTCTTCTGCTATCTCCTCTCACACCCACTGAATGCTGTCACATCCTCGCCTTTTCTGGCCACTGCATGGTGTCATCTCTCCCCTTCCATCCTCTTGTCTCCATCTCTTTCTATCTCGAATCCCATGGGTCAGGTGGGTTTGGGTCTGCTTGGGTCTCGCAGGCTGGTCAAATTGTGGCAAAGCAGCAAAATGACAGTCGTAATTGAGAGATCGATAGCCAGCCAGCTGGCAAGCAAGCAAATGCTAGGAGGGTAAATAGCTAGCTAATGTTAGGGGACATTTCGACACATTAATCATCAAATAAGACCAACATGACGAAGACAAGTTTGTTGACAGCTTCCAGCACACCTGCAGTACACTGACATCCCTGACACTGATATGCTATAAAGCAAAGCTCAAGGCTTGAAAATAGCGGCCCCCAAACCATTGGATGATGTCACATTAGGTCACGTCCACTTCTTGTATACAATCTATGCTTCCCCCGCCCATTTCCACCACAATTTGGGAGGAAAGTGTTGCTAAATGCTGTAAAATTAAAGGTTGGTTTTTAAAAAAGAAAACGTAGACTAACGGGGCCATCCTTTGCATGTCATATCAGGACTACCTTTCCTGAGTTTGAATCTATATTCAAAAAAACATAATAATGCTATGTTGGGAAGCAGGGGATGAATATGGAAAATAAAGACCTGTATACTATTTTCTGTAGGGTGTAAAACAGAATGTCCAGTCAGAGCTCTGAAGAAACACCAGGTGCAGCACTCCAAAAAAGCACAAAAACATCTACATATGAATATTTATTCCTGTTGCCTTACCTATGGAAGAGCAACTGACTAACTCCTGAAACTGCCGACATTTACCTGTTTTGAATTATTTTGTACGTTTTCCTAAACTAAAAGTTAAAGATATGTTACTGGCATAAACGGCAAACAGAAAATGTATTTCAACATGACATGAGAAGTAGACATTACCATCTTCAACTTCTGGAAGTGCTTTTACATTGCATCCTCGTTAACTCATTCACATATCATTCATACAGGAGGAGACTATTCTTTCACACACATTCAGTGTGGTTCAGTGTCTTACGTAAGGACACTTGGGACGAATGAGGACTTGGAGGAGAGGGGAATTGACCCACCGATCTTCCGATTGATGGACGACCCTCTCTACCTCAGAGCCACAGTACAAACGAGTACAGAGGTACCTGTAAGAAAGTACCAGTCTGGCTAATAAAGCTTGCTAACAAGGATGGCAACCTATCAGCACATCTGCCTGTCTCTACCTGTCATATGACCGCTGTCTTACAGCACATAGCAGTCCACAAAAGAGTCTCCCAACATTAAAAGCCATGTCCTTCTGGCTCCTAAAAATCTGTACAGGTGAGGTCACATTTTGTGAGCATGAGTGCAAATGTAGGACCTAGAGGATCTCCATTTAGTTCCTTCAGCAGTGACCTCGGTGGCATTTAACTCCCACACTTCATGGGCCTGTCAGAGAGGAGACAAACAGTTCTACCACAGCATGGCTGGTAGTAGAGACACCATTTAGGCCCAATGACCTTTACTATCCACCGACCACCTCGCACAGCGGTGGTCTGTCTCTCTCTTCCTTTCTCTTTCTCTCTCTCCCTGACACACACACACAAACACACACATACAGAGCCCCACCTTTGTTATTATTGGTCTTTCCATCACCACACACAATTTGTGCACACGCATACACACACTATATATACTGTATATACGCATGCATTTGGATTGACTAAGCACACACACACACTCGGCTCTAAGGGGACCAGGGGAGACATACAGGGTCTGCAGGCTGCAGCTTCATCCATCACCACTAAGCCCACCTCTCCATTTCGCCACCCTCTATCCATCCATCATTCTCTCCCTCACTTTCTCTCTTATTCTACCTCACTCCCCCTCTCCTTTCCATACCCTCCTTTTCCTCCTGTCATCTCTTCCACCCCTCTCTTTTATGCTCTCACTCGTCTCTTTCCCTCTAACCTTTAGGCCAACCTCTGCCTTTGAGTGCTATGCTCTCTATCCATCTTCGCCATGTCACTCCCCTCTGCTTCCCCTCCCAATCTTTTCCATCTACCTGAAATTTCCTTTAGCGTGTCCGTCTGCTTGCTTCACTGTCCTCTCCATTTATCTTTCCTTTAAGCCTGTTCCCCTTCTTCCATTTCTGAATTTCTCCCTCACTGAACACTTTCTACCTTTTTCCAGCTTTTTACTTTGAACCTTATTACTTTTGTCTCCTCTGTCGGCTTTCTTCTGTGTCTAGTCTTCCCTCTCGTAGCCATTGTGGTTTTCTAATTCAAATTATTTGCAGCCTTCAAAACACCTACTTTCCATTAAGTTTGCCCATTTTGGGGCAAATTATGTTTCAGGTATTGTCATGCTTCAGAATCAGTTATGATCCTCCTTCCAGTTGTTCATCTTCATCAACCGTGACTTTCATTTCAACTTGCGATTTGAATTTGATGTCAATTTAATTGATGAAATCAATACTGGACCAGGGCTTTCACCTGGGCTCTCCTAGTCTATCAGTTACGTGGAGCAAGTATTAAGGAGTGAAGTCTCTCATGTACAATCAAAGGAAGAGTGACTGCACAAACAAGCTTTTGTCATCCTCCCAAAACTTTCCTGTCGGCATTCTCGTGAAGCTCTCCGTGAGTGTGGGGAGCGTGAAGTGTGTGTGGGGCAAATGTGAGTGTGCGCGCATGGGCGTGTTCGTGTGACATTTAATATCATAGATCTCTCTGGCATGCTCTTCATTACACTGCACTCAGTCTAATTTCATTGGGGCCCGCAGCCGTTTGAAAACAGGCCAAATACTCGATGAGAGATGAGGAGAGGAAGACGGAGGAGGAGGAGCAGGAGGACAAAGGGGGAGAGGTGAAACTCAAAATGGGTTGTTGATATTAAACAGTGGCTGGTCTGACATGATGCAACCATGTTCGTCCACACACACACACACACACACACATCCATATGCACAGACATGCTCACAGGCACACGCACGTTTGCTGCCTCCCACACAGTTTTGCATTAATCCAATTCACAGAATTAAAGGCTGAAGGATGTTTCGCTTCTTTACCCCCATTACATTCCCTCCCTCCTCCTTCCTCTCTCTCGCTCTCTCACTCGGCAAGTGGGATAAGGGGCTAAGATTAATTCCCTAGTTTTGCCAGGGTATTTGATAAACAGCCACTTGTCTTTGGGACATAGCTTAGGAGAAACTCTGTGAATGAATCTGCACACGGAGCCAACACAAACAGCAAGAGGTGCATGAGAAAGCGAAAGAGTTGGTCGTTTAGATGGAGGTGATATCAGATGGAGAGCAAATGATCAGAAGAGGAAAAAACAAGCACACGTGGGAATAAATGACATATATGAGATATTCATTGCAAACCAGGAGGACGAAAAGTTAAGACGTTGAAAGAAGAATCAGTGAATCATTGGTCATTGGTGCTGTCAGCATGTACATTCTGAATTAGCAAAGACATCAGTATACATATCATTGGTGTCTGTTTGATAAAGTGTACTATGTGGACAAAATTGTACTGGCAAAAAAAGAAGGTTGTATTAATTTACCTGTAATGACAGCACTCCCTACGTCGGTGTTCTTCCGAAGGAAGGCGGCGGGGCATAGAGGCAGTTAATCAGCTGATGCTGCCATTGCTTGTCCAAATTCAATCACAATAACATGTTGCATTGGCTTCTTTCTGCTGGGAGTTGACAGATTGATCCTTTGATCCATATTTGGAACCATGAAAGAAAAACAGCTAACACTATAGACAGACCCATCCTTCTTTGTGTAATGTGGGACAAACACAGCATGTGTTGATGTAACATGAGTGAAAAGTAGCATGTGAGTAGCATTGTATCTGCGGCATCGTCACATTTTTATTTCGTTACGCAAAAGCAAGCCAGGGGAATTCAGATTTCAGTTTGAGTACAGACGTGAATTAATTTGACTTTCTCGACAAAAAGAGGTGTATGTGTGTGTTTGTGTGTGCGCGTCCGCTTTAACAAGTGAATGACAGCTGTCATTCAGCTGCCTCACGGTGGCTCTTGCATTAAGCTGCCTAGATACGGTGATGAAATTGCACAGGACATAAATGCCACATCAACAGTTTGAGTCCAACCTTCCGGTTTCTACCCACTGCGCTACAGCTGAACCTCGCCTAACTATCTGCTTGAAAAGTCTGAAAAAACAATGGGTATTTTTGTCTCAGGTCCTACTGAGGACACGCGTTTGAAAGCTCTGATTATGTTAGTGTTATTGATAGATGCTGAGCAGCTGATGTCTTTCAAAGCCTAGAAATAAGGTGAAAGCACTCTCATAGCCTCTGTGCAAGTCAATATCTCGACTTTAAAGCGATTGACAAGTTGTTTTTGTGAACAAATCCCTCAGTTTTGGCATGTAATCCTGTCTGCGTCGTGCTTTGTCCCTCATCTAGTCTCTTCCCTGTCAGACAGGGCTAGAACCTGATTTTATTTAGCTGCCACTAAAAAAGGAAAAGCGAGGGGGGGTAATACAAATCTGATATTCTTTTTTCTTTGCTGTCTCCCTCTCTTTCTAGTTGACTGTTTGTCTTACACTTTCATTTTTCTATTTAAGTGTGCCTATCCCTAGTTTTCTCTCTTGTCCTCCAATTTACCATCTCCCCTAACCATTTTCCTCTCCATGCTTTTTTCTCCTTTTCAAACGTCATTATGAAAACTCTGGCTTGGCTCCCCTTCCACCTTTGCTTCACTCTCTTCTGACGGGCCTTTAAATTGTTTCCCAGACAGCCTTTCACCTTGATCAGGACACTAAATCCACCAATTAAATCATCCAAATTGGCACGATGTGTGCAGCTAGATGTAAGGAGGGGAATGGGGGAACCAGCAAAGGTGATTTATACTACACGGCTACATACAACCTTTGTGTGTGTTTTTACAGCAGCGATTGGCTGTACTGCCCTACAAAGATAGAGTGCAGTAACTACAGAAAGCACTGGCAATGAGAAAAAAGGGTTTAAAGTTTCCGGCTGGGAAGCAAACTATTAAACAGGTCAAAAGGTTTGTAATGCTTGCCTTCTATTTTTAGGCTGATAAAACCCACTATACCAAAAAAATGCAGAAGCCATCTGGCATACTAGAACAAATCCCTGTGGGCCGCCACATCTGTAAACTGGTGGACCATCAAAAAAATCCATAAGTGTTAGAATGTCTTTTTCATGTAACATGCTGTAGGGACATGTGTCCTAGATAACATACATGTTCCTCTCAAGTCAGCATTCTATCTTCCTGACTCCACCTTGTCTGGACGATGGTCAGCACATGTAAAGGTTAAGTCCATCTTTGGGGTACCCCCTCACATACCTGAAACCAGATCTTGCTTGTGGAATCCTATATATATGTGAAAGCTTTGCTCTGTATTCTTTAGTCTCATCTATGCCTATGATGTTAGACTCCGAGCTCGTAAACCTACATAAACTTCTTGAATGAACCTTGGACTACTCTCTTCATTACTACAACCACAGAAAAGCATCCCTACAATAAGGTTTTTGCCGGCTGTCCGGCCCTGTCTGGCTCTTCGCCCTCTCTGTGTGCCTGTTCTCAATAAAGGACATGTGAAGAGATATGTTTATATCCTCATATGTCAAACTATTCCTTTATGGATCCCTTTAATACACAAGTGGGTGGCCTCTGAGTTCAAGCGGTCAGTATGCACAGATGACTATTTGGTGGCATACCACTACTACTACTGTGTGGGCAACTAGTGACACAATTAAAGTGTGCATCTAGAATCATTGATTGAACAAAACAAGTGTCACACATTAGAATTCATGTGTGTGTGTGTGTGTGTGTGTGTTTGTGTTTGTGTGGTTGACAGTATGTAGTCACAGACCCTGAAAGATGTGTGTTGACTGTATAACTGACATAACATAACACAACATAATATTTTGCTGCCAAGAGACTACAAGCAGGGGAGGGCAGCACAGACACCAGGCAGCACAGAGAGAAAGTACAGAAGGCAAGTGGTCAGAAAGGAGACAGGATTAGTGGAAAGATGACAGTGACATTAAAATGAAAAGGCTATTTCAAATCCAGCTCTGTATGATCAATATTTCAACTTTACCTTAGATTTATCTTTTTTCGTTTTCCATTTCCACATTCCACATTAGAAGTAGAGTACAAAATTGGCAATTATTGATATAAACCTTAATGAAAGTTTAGTGGGGAAGGATACTGTTCTCACTGATGACCTGAGCTAGCTCCATTTGCTGATAAAGCTCGCGAAATGAAGTTGAAAGCTCTGGCAACGCCTATTGTAAGTAAGTGAACTTTAACTACAGATAGGTCAAGAAAGAATTTTTACTGTTACATTTTCGTACATTTGCCATATTTATGCTTCTCTGTTAACCAGTCATTTTGTTGCTGTCACCGTTTAAATCTGCTGTCTTCTGGGTTGCTGTCAGGTGTCATTTCAGTTGCTGATTTAGGTTTTCCACTTCCACCCCTCAGTGTTCATAAGAGCCCAGAGCGTGAGCTCCACAGGAACCCTGCTGCAGGTGGCATATATACAACACGATGAGGTTTATTACTTCAAAATAGTAGTCTCAGGATACGACTAACAATTATTTTCCTTGTCAAGTAATTTAAACATTTTGGTCTGTAAAATGAAATGGCAGAACATACCGATCACAATTTTATCAAGCACAAGTTGGCGTCAATACGTTGTTTTGTCCGTCCAACAGTCCAAAACTGATGTTCAATTTACTATCACGCAAACCAAAGCAGTAAATCCCCACAATTTGGGACTAACATGATTAATCAGTTATCGAAATGTTGATATCTAATTGTCTGTTGATTGAGTAGTTGATCCAATGAGCAACTATTTCAGCTCTAAATTCTACCTTCAGCTCTCCTTCGCTTTAAATGTGCGGCAGCCAGGGTGTCTGTGACCGGGATAATGACCACACACACCTCCACCAAGTAAAATGTAAACACATATATGAAGGTCTCAAAAGAATGTGAGAAGCAACAATTCCAATTTAGACTTACCAACGCCCTAAAAGGCAATGCAATATTAGATAGAAGGAAATAACAGGGGACAGGAACGGAGGAGTAGACAGAAGAGGAGGGGGGAAAGGTTACAAATGGTAGAGTAAGAGGATGTGAAATTAGAGGGAGGATGGGTGGGTGGCTCCATCAAATGAATACCATTACATAGGTGGAGCAGTCACCAAATTATTGGGTCAGCTCGAAAAGCTGCAAAGAGAGAAAAGAGAGAAAGAGGGGAGACAAAAAACATGAGGACAAAGACATAGAGCAAAGCGAGTAGCCTGCCTCTTGTCTGGCTTACTGAGTGTAGACAGCTGATAGAGATTAATGTCTTGAGTGGGTGGGCGGGGGGGGGCGAGAGGTCCAGACTGGCAGTGCGTGAGTTGGATGCATGATTGATGGAGAGAGCAACTCGGGGGCAGGAGACGACGAAAGGGGGCGAGAGACGGGGTAGTTAGGGGTGAAAGGAAAAGTTGAGAAGTTCAACGTTGCGAGTGTGGTCCACAGCGAGACAAGTAGATTGATGGGGGCCGAGATGGAGGGACGGCAAGATGGAGTGAGAGCTGCCGAATGAGGGGGGAGGGTCGTAGATTGATGGCAAAGTGCAGAGAGCGACGGCGGACGGTTGCAAGAAAGACACGAGCGAGAGATGGAGGGAATCGCCAAAAGAGCGCGACGCTCAAATTGAAATGTTCAGGCTGAAATCCAGGTTCCATTTTCATGCGGAGTACGCAAATAACTTGCCACTATATGCATTTGCTCCCCATAGTTCGGAAGAAGCCCCGACACCACATCCACTCCAAATTCCACGATTCATCTCACATTATGGTTTTGCAGCGTGCTGAAATGTAAATTGTGTGTGTGTGTGTGTGTGTTTGAGCGACACACCCACACCTACACACACATAGAGACACACATATACACTCTCCCCTACCACAGAGATAAGCAGTAATGAGCTCCGCCGGCACCTTCTACACACATCTCACAGTCCTGCAGCTGTATATCTCTCCATTGCCACATTCTGTCCATTCTCTTATCTTCTGGCCTCTCACCTCTATTACTCTTAACTATTCCTCTCTCCTTCGTCTTTTTCCGCCCCTCCCTTCCTCCGTCTTTGCTCCCTCCACCCTCTCATCAACTCATACTATGCTTTCCTTTTACTCTTCACTCTTTATCTCCATCCCGGTCTTCTTAACTTGTCTCTGTCCGCCACTTTCTCCTTTTAATGTATGTCTCCCTAATTACCTGAGGCTCAAAATGAGGACAGCATTCTAACATCCACATACTGTACGTATGTGGATGTCCTCCCATTGTAAAAATGTTTGACTTTAACCATCTCTGGACTCTAGTTTCATATTCACTGCACAAACATAAAAGTAGTATTGATCTACTGAAGTGTATTTTTTTTCAAAATGTCAGTTATTACTGCATCCGCTTGAGGTTTAATTTTCTCACTCTATTGATGTCCCTCTTGTATTTACCTGCACTCCTTCACCCATGGCGCATGCGGTGCCCAAAGATTCTTTTCTTTTTCTCATTTATAGAAAATAATTTCACAGGATTTAAACAGGATCAGAAGTTAAAGTGATCGGATTAGGATGGGATGAAATTGGCAATGACAAATGTTCCGGGGACCAGGATGAGAGTGGAGGTAATAAATTGGTTCCAGGTAGGATGGATAGAAATGTTTCCTCCCGAAGTCACCATCTATCCAATATCACTGGATGCTATTACTTGTATTACCCGCAGTTTTTCCAAAAAATTTAGATAAGTTTGGAATGATTTTCACCTGGACGTTGCATCAAAAAGTGTGTGCTGCAGCTTACGGTAAAAAGTATCCACACTTGACGAGGATTTAGAAAATGATTTCACAAATGGAAAGTGAGGGGTAAAATGCCAAGAAGCTATTGATTCTACTACACACTGTGAAACTAATACATAATCCTAATCATATTGTAGGAGCCATTAATTCAGAAACCGTTATTCATCCATCATTCATTCAGCATCCATTCACAATAATGTGAAAGAGTGAATTAATTGTTATTCTTTAGTGTCCGGGACATCTGGGTCAATTATTATTCGGTCGTCTTTGTCTTTATTGAGAGAGTTTGGTCACGTGGATATGGGCAGTGATACTGATAGTTGATAATAAGCACCTGTCCACCTGTGTGCGGTGTGTGGGAGAGAGGCTGAGTGGGTTGCTGTGTTTAGTTTTTTTTTGATTGCTGTGATTATTTTGAGTATGATTTTGTGCATGTTATAGTAAAGTTGATATGTTTCATTAATAAAAACCTATCTTTTGATCAACCTGGCTGTTTTGGGACCCACAGAACCAGAACCAGCCTCTCGGTGACGTTTTATTTGTTTCGCAAAATCACTGCAGATATCAACGCGTTGATTTTAAGTTGTGCTTTTGTATTACATAGTCATGTAAATAATAATAATTTCATTGGGTAGGTGAAGAATTCAAAGACTGACTGCGTAGAGATGCGAGCGACACTTACTGCTTGTCCTGACATTTGCTAATATTAGTGTTAACGCTGGTCCCATAGCATACTTACAGCCTGCGATCGATATTTAGGCTTACTTCGTGTTCAGGGAGCAGCAGAGTGTGTTTCTGTTGCGTGCCTGGGAAAGGGCAAAAGAGAAAGAGAACGGAAAGATTATACCTGGCAGCTGGTGAGCGGAATGTAGAAGGTACGAATTCAATAATGTGGTGATTTGCAATTTTTCATTTCACACTCATAACCAATTATATCTATCAATCTATCAAGCTCAGCGCTCGGTCAGATTGTTTGAAGCAGCACTCGAGAGTCATGTCACAAAACTAAAACGTATTGTTGCAATGCCTTGAAATTAATGTCATGACAGCGAATTGCATTAAAAAATGATGGTACAAAAACAGCACCATGGGTTTCTCCACAATTTCCCGGTTACCCAGAATAACTACTTTCTACTAAAATGTACTCCCCCCAGAAAGCCTGATAAATAAAGAAAATCAAATGATGTTACTGGTGTCCCAGTAGTTCTATAGCTGTTATATAAAGGAATGAAGAAACAGGGGATCACTGTTCATTTCCCTTTTTTATATCTCATATCCCCTGAATGCTGCCCGTCCCACTTCCTGACTCGCCCAAAAAATCCTAACTGGACAGACACCTGGTCCAACTCCCAAATCTGGGAGATCAGTCTTGGGCGGTCAGTCAAGGTGGCTATGCAGTCTGAAAGATGTGAATTATTAGCCAGAGGCACCCACTTGACTACCTGGGGACTGGGGCAGGTACAGCTTTGATTAGTGAAAGCACAGGTATGAACACCAAGATAATCTGTTGTTTCGAATGGATTTTAGTTTTTGAACAGGTAAGGTGAGATAGTTGAGGTTTTATTTTGGTTCTTTTAGTTAATAATATCACCCTCTTCACTCTTATTTGTCATGTCATTTGTAAATCTAAGTTCCGTGGAATAAATAGCTGTATTTTCCAAATCCGTCTGTTTTTTTCTGTAGCTTCCCCTTCCCCTAGAGAGCTTGGTCCATTTCTCTAAAACCTTCCCCAACACCTAAACAATCAAGGGCAAACATGGTAAATCCATTCTCCACCATGTAAAAAGTCTTGTAGAAGTCCAGGAATAAATCTTCTTCAATAATGTTTTTTTTTAACTCAAGTAAATCAAGGATAAGACCAATGAATTAAGCGATCTTTAAACAGCAGTTTAATACTGCATTTTAGCATGAACACGCTCCTGATTTTTCGTGGGGAAAAAGGAAAAGAACTTCTGTTACGATGAACCCTACAAAATTGGACCAGGATCAATTCAAACTTGTAATCAAGAGGGTAAAGAATGATAATGGATAAAGTGACATGACAAAGTGAAAGCAAACTGAGTGAAAACAGAAAAACAGACCTCTGTTTGATTCTCTGAAGTGAACATGAACGTTGAGATGGTGCGAAAAATATTTCATTGATTTTTCATAAGTTACGTCTTCGCCAATCAAAGTACTCTATGTACCCTGAACATTGTGTCCACAGCCTGTTCTTCCCTTAGACGCTTGTCATTAGCACATGCACATTTTGCAGATGATTTAGATTCCCTGCATTTCTATGAGGAAGACAAAAATGTCTATAAAGGCGCAGTGCCCCGTCTATGTTAATTACAGAGAGATTTAAAATTGAATGAGTTCATTTCTTTGGTGAAATCACTTACGTAGTTAATTTAAGGCTAGAATGTAATTCTATTAGTCAGTGTCTGTACTTTTACTTCGGGACTCTCAGGATCTAGTCTGTATGTCTGATGCTCGTCCAGGTCAGCTTTGCAAGAGAAATTTTTTTCTGTTCGACTGCCTTGTTACATGAAATACAATAAATAAATTCTTAAGTCACATGCTGGGGCAACAATATTTTGGAAGATGTGTGCTGTACCGCTGAGCAAGATTGGGCCTTTAACTCCAAGTAACCCTCTTCTTCTGTTTGTACTCCACTCTTTTATTCTTTTCAACCATTATTTTTCAATCTGCTACTTCCACAAACCCTCCTATCACACTCACACTTCCTCTGCTCTTTATGCTCTCATCAATCCCACTTGTAGTTCTGCTTTCTTTTCACTTCAACCTTTTCTGCATACATCCATATCCTTCTTTCGTTTCCATTGCCTCCCACATTCTCTCTTTCGTCTGGCCCTTCATTTCTCCACATTCTATTTTATCCCCTCGCATGCTTGTGTGTATGGGTGTGTTTGTGTGTGTGTGTGTGTGTGTGTGTGTTTGTATGTGTGGCAGCTGGGTGCTTGTGGTTATTTTTCAGGCAGCAGCCCAGAAGATTGGACTGTCATAATCTATGGTCCTGAGTTATAAGTGTTTCTAACCCAAACCTGGGGACAGGACCATTTTTCTCTTCCTCCTCTCCACCACATCTCTTCCTCTCTCTCTCTCTCTCTCTCTCTCTCTCTCTCTCTCTCTCTCTTTTTCGCTCATTCCATCCCTCCCTCCCATCCCTCTTCTCCCATCATCTTTCATACTTCCTCCCATTCCTTGTCACTATGCATCGCCATCCATTGTCTGCAGTGACCGCAATTCTCTCTCGCTATTGATCACCACCCGTGGATTCATTTCATCTCTCGTGCACTAAATTTGGTTAACCATTAGTGATTCAGTATCTGATTGGATAGCACGATGTATGTTATCGTTGAAGCTGTTCGCCCTTTAATGGTCTCAAGGGCCGTGTGGAAGAGCACATTTTCAGCTGTGATGTCTTGCTAAAAAAAAATTTGTCCTATATAAGGTCAACCTGACTGAATCATCTCCGGCACTCTGTTGGGGTATGTTAGGCCCCCAAAACTTCTCCAGGTACATTGTGGTTTTCAGAACCAGTCCTTTTCATAATGATAATCTCATGGCTTGCTTTTGTGCCTCTTTTGTCGGGATCAAAGTCAGTGCAGGTTCTGAAACGCAATGTAGAACGACAAAAATATCCATCTTTCAGATGACATCAATCTAGGACTGTGAAATATCAAAGACGAGTCTGTTCAGTATGTAGTGGTGGTGCAGACTATTGAATCAAAAGAATGTCACATTTCACTAAGTAGGTATATATATCAATTCACACAAGTGATCAAGTTAAAAATGTGCCTGAAAGCAAATAGCGTCAACAATATTAACAATACGAGCGGCAATAATATTAGTTGAGGCAGCAGAAATGTTTGTTTCTGTTTCTGTTCCGAGCCACCAGCGGGTATCACAAGGTTACTGGAAAAAAATCAATCAAGTCAAGAGATGTGATACAGTATGTGTGAAAAGGCTCCTACCTCTGAATGAAGTCCAGTGTGCACACTGTATTATGTTGATAATGAGGCATGAGTTGATATTAGAAGAAGGATACAACCAGGCCATGCACAAAGGATGTTCCTTCATATAGCACCTGTTTTTCTGTGCTCATCGTCCATCGCTGCATTTGTCATTGGACAGATTAGATATGTAATGGCAAGAATGATAAAATCAACTTATCAATTGTGTTTTTATGACAAAGTATGGCATGCCAATTATTGCAGATTTGAATCTGACAATACATTAAAAAAAAGCTTTAAATTATGTGTCTGTGGCTCAGTGGTAAAGCAAGTCATCCACTTATCACATCATCCATCCATTATCATATCAGTGCACAGTTCACTTCAGAATGGCATGTGAATAGTAGTGTTAAAGTGCTTTGAGAGGTCAGTAAGACACTATACAAGTTCAGTGCTTTTACCATTTACCATTGGGCCAAGAAACCTGACTTGGAGACAACTGTATCCTAATTTATTACACAATTCACATTGGCTAACTCTTCATGTTTTTAATAAAGCCCACAAAAATCCGCAGGTCTGGGCAGCATAAGTACTTAAACTCTCAAAACTTGTTGCATTTTCTGTCTGTTTAGCCTGCAAAGGGCTAGGACTTATGGGAAATGGTGTTTGTTAAAGCACTATAACCCAAGAGCTATGGTTTCACATGGCACATCTGCAGCATGGGAGAAATTTAATTGTAGATGAGTGTGTAACTGTGGAGCTTCAACCATTATGAGCACATGAACAGGCGCAGAAGAACACGCTCCAATTTAAAGGAAATCCGTGAGTATGTGTGTTAGAGTATGGGATTAAATCAGCTAGACGTGGTCCAAACATGAATGTAACTACTGTAGCCTCGCAGCCATTTGTCTCTCCTTTCTCTTTTATTCTGCTGCTTCCTCGTTTTTGTCCCCTAAATCCCCTTCATCCCTACCTGCCACTTTTTTTTCACGCACGTGAGCAATGCCAGAGAGTTTCCAACTCATTTAACGTGATCAGTTCATTAGAAAGATGAAGCGCGTTCCCTCTAATGGGCATTTGAGCAGCAACAAGGGAGATCAGATTGCCTCCCTCTCTTGCTAAATAATTAGACTGAGGGGAATAAGGGGAAGGGACACAGGGGTGTGGAGGCGTGCAGGATGGGGTGTGGGGGAGAGAAAACAATCTCTTCAGTCCATCGGGATGCAGTGGGGACATGGAGATGGAATGGAGACAGCTGGTATGTGTGTTTGTGAGAGTGTATACGCAGCTCTGAAATTGCTCAAATGCCGGGTAAGTGCATTTTTTAAAGCTCCTCTCCCTCCTCTTTTCATGCAGGTAAGTCAAGGTCATTCCACACACAAAAAGAGAAAGTAAAGGAAAAAAAAAAACTTGTTGTATCCAGCAAGAGAAAGAGAGGAGAGGGGAAGTGTGTTTTAAAAGCACCCCCCCCTTTCTTCTGTTCTGCTAGTCTATCAAGGGCTTTTTCTCTATCTCCATTATTGAGTGGTGAATTTAAAGCTCTATTACCTCTTTGTCATTATTTACATAAGCTCCAGCTCTTTCAGTCATTCTTAACACCTCAGGCAGGAGGAAGAAAGAAATCGAAAAATTCCTAAGGATTCAATTTTGGTGTATTCTGGCTACTCATCTCGAGGGAGATTGCCATAAAGATAGAGCCATGCTTGGGGAACAAAACCGCTTTCCTCAAAGGGAAAACCAGAATAAGATAATACGAGTAATCAGACGGCCCGGAGACTGCATAAACACACAAACACACACAGTCTCATTTAGTTCTTCTCTTTGTCTCCTTCTCTCTCTCTCTCTCATCTACCAACTCAGACTGGTGGTGATAACGACGTGAGAAACATCATAACGCCGCTGAAGTTGGCCATTTAAAGCCCCTGAACCCTATTAAACCCTGTCAATGTGACATGATTCTGGAGGGTCCAAATCCTGCTCAACACCACCAGACCCAAAAAATCTTTATCTTACAAAAATCTGAACGAGCAGGAGATTGGATTTCACTGTCGGGATTCTGAGCTTTACTTCTGTTTTTGAAGTCTTCTTTCGACACGAGCACATTAGGATCCAAAGAAACTCTGTCTCCTCTTATTAATCAAATGTAGAAATGTCAACAGCAATAAAGAGGGAGGCTTAGAGAAAGTGTCTCTCAAAACCTTAAGTCTGCAATTGGGAAGCCAGGAAAGTGATTTTTTTTTTTTTTTCCAAGCCCTTATATGCTCTTTCTGGTAAGAGTTCCAGATGATATCAGCTAATCTGAAGCACTAATCCCTCCACCTTCATAACAAAAATACATTGTGCTTGAAAAAAAAATCCTGCCGGCCACGACTTATCTAGACAATAAAGCGGCGCCGCAGATCCAAGAGGGAGGGGGGGGGGGGGTCACAAAGACAGAAAGCAAAGAATAAAAGGATAAAAGGGAAAAAAAAAAAAAAAAGATTTATGAAAGGTTAGGAGAGGTTTATGAGATTTGGGAGCCACATTTGTTGGGAGAGAGAATATGATTTGCTTTATCAGTAGCAAACAAGATGTTATTTATGAAATAAGGTGTTGTTTTGCTTTGTTATGAGGACAAGGCGAACCATACAGATGAGGAGGCCCCTTGTCTCGTCTTTTGCTAAATTGCTTTTATTTCAACGTCTCTCCATTATACTGCAGTTCAAGGTTGATGCTAAATCCTGCTTTTAATTCTAAAGGCAAAGAAGTTAAAATGGTTTCCATGGTTTTATATAATGTATCTGTGTGTGTATATATGCATGTGTGAATGTATGCTTGTGCGTGTGCATTGGCGCTGTGCACATTGCTTTAATAACACCTAAAAAAGTCAATGATTTGTGTCTCTATGACAGTAAATTGGGAAGTGGGAGGGGTTTTTAACTTTTATCTAGTCATTTTCCATACTCACATGGCATGCTCTTCTCACTACTACATATTCAACACAACCTTTTGGTGACCTGAGAGCTCCTCTGTTGCTTGCTGCTGCCGTTCATATAGCACTATAGGAAGTCTGGACTCTAGACTGAGCCCATGTTCAAGGTAGTGATGCAAGGTGATACAATCTGCTCCTGCAGCCCATATCAAAGAAATGTTTTGATCTTTCATACCAGCGGTGACATTGGCAGCTGTGGCCCAGGAAGTAGAAGAACTTTGGTCAGACACTAAACTCTAAATTGCTTCCGATGGGCAGACCAGCACATGGTAGCTCTCCAGCCACTGGCTAAACTGATACTTTCAAAATTAACGTTGCTACTTTTTTATATCTTCATGTTTATATAGCTACGGTCTATGAATAGTCTTTCAAGTGAAACCTGCAAAAATCTGCAGCCCAAGCAGACTCTTTAGGAGTTGCCACTTTCGACTATACTTGCAGGGAGTGATGAGATCAGTGTGGCTGTTTTAAACATTTTAGACTAGACCTGAAATCTTTCAGATAAAGGGCAGATTTTAACCCTTTCATGCATGAATTATGATAACCTCAGTCAGGATTTTTTTACTAAATGTTTTTATTCATCTTCAGGCGTGAAAAACAAGGTTTGAAAATTTTTTTTTTCAACCCAAATTTTATAAAGATATATTTACATGTCCAGTAGTTGAAAGATAGCCAGTGATGCATGATGTACAATTCAGTGGACATGCGATTCATCATAATTTCCTCCCAATATAAAATCAATTTAGCAATTGCATGACTCCTTAGATGTTACTTGATGTCACCATATTACTTACCTGCAAGGGTTTCTTTTTATAGAAAGTTTGAACAGAAAAAAATGAGCAACTTGGTGTTTCTGGCTGTCTGTCGACCATCTTGGTTTCACTCTTTTTTTTTTTTTTCACTTGCAGTAACTTCCCACTGGGTAGCAGCGTATGAGATGATGCAATAGCATCCACTGTAGTGGCTGATGGGCAACTATGCCATCAAAACTCATGCACGTACAAGAAAACAGCTTTTGAATAGCTGCACACTGTAGTGACCTCTATGCATGAAAGGGTTAATGCTGCAGCGTACACTGATGGACAACAGTGTGTTTCCAAATTTGTGGCAACAGTAACCGACATCACTGGGTGACCTCACTAATGCTCATTTAGCTGAATGAGAGAAAATCTGTGCAGTCATAGCATAATATTAATCTTCATTATCTACACTGTATTGATGTTTTTGCTGTGTTGCTGTTTTTTTTCTTCCTTTTTCCCCCCTGTTGTGTCTTTTTGTATAAGGTCCACCTAGAGATGGGGGGTGCAAACCAACTAATGGTACAAATGCTGCGTTATGTGTCAGTGGTCCATTTTGTAAACTTTTCTCGATTAACACAAACATTAATGAATAAAAAACCTACAAAGTTTCAGAATGAGAAGTCCAGCAATCACATATGGGTGTAATGTCTGGCAGTCCACGTACTTTGTTTGGTTATCCTGATTCTTTTGGCCATGAAGTGTATTTATCGGAGATTTATACTCTAAACATTTATCTTGAAAATCATTCAAATTTACATCCCCAAATTCATGAATAATTAACAACATGGAAAATAAGACTTCTGCTCCATCTTTTCACGAGCCAAAATATTACTCTCACTTTAAACTATATTATGCAACTGAGGGAACCCAGTAAGAACCTTCTGCTCCTAGCTGACACTGGACAGTTTTCTGTATAATTTCAGTATAATTCAGTTTCTTTCAGTATTATTAATGTTACATTATGCCAAATGTGTTTTTTTTTAATTAAATGAGAAAAGGTTATTCTCAGTTGGGTTTTCTCCACATTTAAAGCTATACTGCCAAAACATCCATACAGCAATGAAGGAAAAAATGTGAGGATATAATGTTCTTGTCAAATGTATTATTGCAGCATTGCTGAATGTGGTGTCTGGACTCGGGAATATCATTCTGTGCACCCAAGCAAGAGTGATGTGATCTTCTTCTCACGTTACTGATGTTTGCGTCTAGTCTCTCTCTCTCTCTCTCTCTCTCTCTCTCTCTGCTGCAGACATCTCCCCAATGTCTCCTGTCTGGCAAACAGCAAAACCAGTCCTGCCTGTGTAAGGGAGACATGTCCATTGTCTCCCTTATTACTCCACTCTGCCAGCCAGCCTCACTCCAGGCAGACTGTCAATCAAAGCTTGAATTAGAAA
This sequence comes from Pempheris klunzingeri, assembly GCF_042242105.1. Classification (NCBI taxonomy): domain Eukaryota; kingdom Metazoa; phylum Chordata; class Actinopteri; order Acropomatiformes; family Pempheridae; genus Pempheris; species Pempheris klunzingeri. The sequence continues at coordinate 24,472,963 of NC_092014.1, read as the reverse complement.
CAAACAAAAAAAAAAAGATGCTAACGCTGATGGTAGCATAATTTTGAAACTGGCGGAAAATAAAGTGCAACAAATCTCTGGTTTGAAAAAGGTCCCAAGGAACAGAAGTGCTCTTCATTTTGTCTGTGCGCGTGTGTGTGTGTGTGAGAGAGAGAGAGAGAGAGTGGGTGTGCTGGAGCATTGTTTTTGTGTGTGTGGAGTCTCAGAAATAGAAAATGCTGACCTCTGTGCTTATTACTGTGCTTTGTCTCCTACCAGTTAGATCAGGCCACACTGACAAGGAGTTTCCACACACTTTCCCCTTTAGTCCTACATTCACCTGCAAAACATGCTGACAGACGGGAAAGTGCTGCAACTTTTTGATAAAAAAAAAATGAAATATCAGTGCAAGAAAGTTAACAGTCGCATGACAATGCAGATAAAATGATATGCATCTCTGCAATAGCAATCTATTCAACTGAGGCTTGTGCAGTGAACACAATACATGCATGCAGAGTTCTGTGACAATCACCCAGCATTTGTCCATATAAACAGAGGCACAATACAAAGGATCCATTGTCTGAGTTATGAGGGACAATCTGTCAAATGACAAACTCACAGAGAGCTCTGCTGTTCCCCTCAGCTCTTCTAAGCATTTTTAGGTTATTGTTTTAATTTTACATCCTGCCAGGTTTACTGTTTTGGTTTAGTCTTACCACTGTCATCACTGTCTTTCACAGCTCTTGCAGGCATCTGTTTTCAGTGGAAAATCTCCGATACGCTACCTTACCAGCACCAAATGGCAGAGTCGCACAGTTAGCGACTACATGGGGAACACTGTGGAAAATTTAGCAGCTAAAGAGCCTGATTTTGTTCAGGAGTTGCTGGAGACCACATCAGAGCTAAAGTGACTGTGAATATTGGACTTATTCACCAGGTGGCCAGAAACTCCAAATGAATGCTGGATGTATAAATAGATAACTATTTGCTACCATGTTCACCAGAACAGCTTTGTTGATTGTACATCAGCATTGTCTTTACAGCTTGTTCTGCTTCCCCAAGTCACCAAAGAAGCTGCTTTATACATTTTCACAATCTAATTTATGCCTTTTATATTAACATTATGTTGTCATGTTTGTCACGTACACTGTTCTTTCCCCTTCACATTTTTATAGCATGCGATACAGACTTACACCACTGGATATCCTAATGCAGTGCAAAATAATTTAATCTAAATGAGTCTCTTAAAATGAATGAATTTTGGTTTGCTATTGAACAGAGACATGGGATTTGCCTGTTGAAAATGTGCTATCATTGACATTTCTAAAGCTTTATGTTAAAATATTAATACTATTGTTTCATTATGTTCTTTTTTTTTGAAGGAATTATTCATTTGAGGGCATGTTACTTAGTCTTGCATGCAAGTTTATGAATGCGCACAAGTTAAAAAACAGTTTGCCATTAACATACAGTTATACCAGGTCCTGTGAATGTGTGGGATTTGAAATTTTCCAACCTTGGTGACACATAAATGCTGCGGTTTCCTCTCATTTTTCTACGAATAAAATCTCATGCCATCAGAATAAATTGAAAGATGCTATAATCACAACAGTTCTACACCTAAGGGACTGAGTCAGAGTGCACCACTTCTACCACCATTACTGATAATATTAATTAAAGTGGCCAATTCATTCAAATTTTGATTATACCTTCAGATTTTTCATTCAGAAGAGTGTTAACATAACATCGCTATCCAAAGTACACCTTAATTGCACATACTGTGTTAAAATCACAGGTCTCTTTCTCTTGCGGTCTTTTGTTCTATTTCAGTAAAATGGCTTAATCATATAATCACCTTATACAGCTGAACAAGGTAGCAAAACTTCAGCCGATAGCTAATGTGTGTCAGAAAGCTTCAATGTTGAATTTACACAAATCTCAGCGCAGCTGTTGAGGATGGCACGCATTCACGGGGTGTGCGTCTGTTTAGTGCGTAAGCATGCATGTGTGTGTTTAAAAGGCATGGAAACCAGCCAATTGAGTCACAGTGTTAAAAGCTTGTACACATTTGGCAGCTGGTGCTGGCAGGTAATCCAGTCTGGTGAAGCATGGAGAGTGTGCCAGAAACAGATTTGCTTAGAATGAAAAAAGGTGCATGGGGAAGGAGAAAGAGAGGGAGAAGAGGTGAGTGATACAAGTGTTTGTGTGCTCTGGTGGAGTCATTACATTAATCTGCATAGAATTCTGTAACATGTAGTATGATATCCAGTACTGAAAGCTTTAACGCTGCAATATTGTCAACATTAAAGGCACAATATCATGGTAAACACAAGGTATGATTAGGTATAATTATATTATATGATCTCCCCGTAAATATACGATACTATGTGGAACATAATATTATATCTCATGAGTCTGCAGCCACACGAGAAGCTTTGTGAGGCTGTACATGCAGAACAGGGCTTTGAGCTGAATGTAGTGGCGGAGGAGCTATTGAGATCTTTTACTTTAGCACAAGTGTAAATACACTGTTGCCCATAAAGTTGGAATAATTGTTCAATACCCCCAGTTTTGTTAAAGCCTGAATACACAGTTTGCAAAGGTTAATTGTGGTTTAAGTTTCACTGTGATATGTTTGGAAGAGTTGAGAAGTTGAGAAGATATACACTTTATTTATCAAGAATAAATCACATTGTCACAATCATTTCATGAGAAGAGGTAAAAAACTGTTTATTCCAACTTTATGGGCAACAGTGTGTATACAACTATTCTATTACAAGCTAAAGTCCTGCATTCATAATTTTACTCATGTAAAGTAAAAACCTATTAGAAGCTATAATACTAGTATCAAAGTAAGTACTCATTAGGCAACAAAATGCCCTGTGTAAGAGTTCTAAATACTTTTAATACTATTATATTATATTACTGGATTATTCATAGGGGATTAGCCGGTGGAGGTGGAGAAAAATTACAAGTATTTTATATACTGTTGGGTTGTTTGTAAATCTATAAATGTACCATATTTTCGAGGTTGATCAGCATAATCTTGATATTCAAACTGCTAACTATTGCTGTCACATATATGTAGTGGAATAAAAAGTGATAATATTCCCCTCTGAGATGTAACGGAGTAGAGGTACAGGCAAAACTTAGTAACTGCTCAGTATGATGGGACACTTAACGTGGAAGTGCTCAATAGTCCTTCGTTACTTGGGAAGGTGCAAAAGGCGTATTGTGGTCTGTGGCTATGAAATAAGCATTACTTAACTAACTTAACTTAACTATTCAGTATGGTGTGCCTCTTTACTTAAGGGTGCTAACAAGAGAAACAAATGATTGAGCAATTAGTAATAAATTAGTCATCACTGCTTTGTGTCACTCAGTGGATGATTTCATTTAGACTCATGAAGAAAGGGGCCATTCTTTCAGTTCGGTAATACTTGTGAAATAATCTTTATCTGACAATTCATTAAAATAGTACTCCCCAGTTTGTCACTATATAATTCAACCCACTACATAGTCTTTGAGTTATTCAGGAACTGCTCAGTAATGGTTCATCAATGATCAGGTTGTTTTTCCCACACTCAGTATCTGCACAGTTTTGGTGCACCATATTGTAAAGTACTATACATTTTTGTATATGTAATCTTTTTAATATGTAATATTATATGTAATATGATTAATATTTGGCTGATGGGAATGTCATTACTGATTGCATGAGTATATGTACCAAATCTCATGACATTCCATCAAATTTCACTAATAATCAAAAAACAGCTTAATAGTGACACTTGAAGAGAAGTCAGTGGATCATCAAAATCATTGGAATTAAATCCTCTTAGAGACCATGACTGTCTGCACAAAACTGTACGGCAGATATTTGAAATATTTTAGTATATATTATTATCCATAGAGCAACACTGCTAGCGTGGCCAAAAACCTCCATACACTAATAGGGATCCTGAACACATGGACAAACGTGAACAGAAGCCATTAAATATGATATAACTACATGTAATCCATTCAGGAAAAACCTGTTTCGTCGCTGCCATCACCCACTGTGGCGAGTGTGCCGGACTTGTCACCGAGCTTGTCTGAGAGCCGTGCACCAGAAATATCTTTTTCACCTGCTTTCATCCACACCGGAGTAGACTAATGGGAAACTGCAGCAACACTTGAGGCAGTCACCATCAACTTCATCATTAATGTAACACTAAATGATGGAATTTATAATGCAAGAACAGTATTTAAATAGACTTGCAGATACTGTTAGTAGTTGTAGGTGCCTGCAGGTATTTTATAATACTGGTGATTTGGTCCGGAAATAGCAGACATTTGTGTCCATGTCTTGCTTCTAGCTGTTCCTCGGCATGAATTTGCTTTGCTACTCATCTTGTCGTTAGACTTAAACATTGGGTCAAAATACACAGAGATGCATAAAGTCAACCACTATCTTGATGGACAATAGTTCATAACTACTTGATATAGCAATGGTGCCTCTTTTACATGCTGAAACACTGTGTGACCTTCTTTCTTTCTTTCTGTCTTGTAGCCCACAGGCGCACTTGTTTTAATGTTTTCAAATTGTGAATGTGTGTGCATGTGTCAATGGGTGCAGAATGAAAAGAGAATATTTGGTCAAAGTTGCAGAGGCAAATCTTTAGAATAGGATTTTACAATAATTCTTTATAGACGACATGAAAAAGTTGAAATCATTTAACTGTGAATATGAATGAAGAACAAGTTCAAGTTCATCATTTTAGTTATTAATCTTAAAGTGAATTCTTCCAAGTATGAGATGCACAAACAGTATATTTAACACGTGTTAAATATCCTCATTAACCTGTTCCTCATGAAATGTGCATGTACATGACAAACCTGTACCCCTACTAATGAAACAAAAAGTACACACATTTAGATTGGGGTGCAAACACCTTATATTTTAGCCAGTATCCCCGAAAACCAACACGTCCAAATACTGAAACAACACAATAGGTACATTTCTAATGACTCCCAAAATGACATATATGAGCATTTTCAGCCTCCTTTATAGGACAGATAGGAACCACCACACAAAATGATCTTTGTGGGTAATGAAGATGTCGCCCAAAAGTGGTAATTTTTGTTTAAAGATAAGTTCCAAAGTTAAATCTTGGGCTAACATTGGCATAGTCCTTTAAACTGAGTGTAATCACCATAAATATTAACATATACTATTACTATTATTATATACTAATATCAAAACAATAGAGGCTTGCCAGCACTTTCAGAGTGTGAGCATTAATGTATGCATGTAATTGAATTATTAACAGTGTTTGCTTTATTAATTTGCTGCATTTTGACTTTGTTTCTCTTCTCCCTCTGAAATAAAACTGTATTAAATGGCCACTTGTTTGTTTGTAAAAGCAGTAGGAAGATTAGCCATGCTAGCTGGAGAAACCCTTCTGCTGACTTTGTTGCTCCGGGGTTTTTTTTTTTTTTCAAACAAACAGAAGCTTCTTTTACGTTTCCTTCCTCATAAAACATTTGCAAAGCCAACTCTTAAAAGAAAAAAACTAAACAAACCAGTAAAAATACCAAACAGTTTGTTGGGACATTGCAGGATCTCTTGGTGTGTTGCCGCCACCTGTGGATCAGCGGACTAGTGTGACACTCTTGGTAGGACTGTGTACTGAGTGCACAGCATAAACAAAAAAAGAACCCAACTCAATATCAAGACTAGAAGTCCAAAGCTATGCAGGGAACCTTTGTGTCGATAAAAATCTCAAACAAATGAGCTGTGAGTGTGTTTCGTATTTGTTTGTTACGATTCTGTTGAAGACATTCTCTACTGTTATTCTGCTCAGGCTGCAAAATGTGCTACTGTGAGAGGATGGGAATCAAAGTGTTTGCTTTCAAGAGCAGTGGGGCCAGGTACCGTCTCATACTAGGCTTTACTGACATTTTAGACATTTTTAGCCAATGGCTGAGTGTCATTAGTCATTTAACACGCCCTTGTTGAAATTCTAAACCGTCTGCCTGAAAAACTGAAGTGAACTTGGACTGATCGACCATTTTTCGGAGGAATGAGGGCGTGAGTTAACGGCAATAGTCCCCCCCCAGAGGTGTACATCACCCACCACATTGCAGTTATGCATTTGGTGCATGTTTATTGGATAGTTTGGGCTGAAAGTGTACAAGGGCAGGTGCCTTCCACTACCACTCTGCTCTCTAAGTGGCCTCTGTATAAGGCATGCTGTTACATAATACCAAGGGCACGGTGCAACTGAATGAGGGCAAATGGAACTACTAATGAAATGCAAGCCATGCTGGTCAGTCCACCATTCTGATCCAGGCTGGAAATTTAAACAACTATTGAGTGAATTGCTGTGGAATTTTGTTCAGGATGTCATGGTGACAAGAGGATAAATCCCCTGACAGTGCAGAAGTACAGCCTCATAAATCACATTTTTCTTGTTATTATTTAACCATGACCCCTTCTCTTAGTTTAACCAAGTCGCTTTAGCTGCGTAACCTTAATCATGATGTATTTGTCATGCATATATATTGGAAAATTAACTATAAATATCAGTTGCTGACGTTGTTCAGATGTACAGTGCTCTTAAGCCCGTGATGGTGTTATCATTTTCTAACAAAATGTACTAATGTAAAATTGTTGCATAATGTAATGGTGTGGGAGTGTATGTGTGGTGCTGTGGAACAGGGTTGCGGAAGTTGATTCTTGGCCTGGTATTAAAGCAGTATGACACGATGCCATCTGATGCAGATAGGAACTGTATCTGTGAGATCAACTCTACTATCCAGAAAGAAACACTGGCTCTGGTACATATTGCTTTTGCAATGGCTTATCATCAGTTGAGTTTTTTTATCTGGGAACTGATTGTGATCTCACAGAAACAGGATATATTCAATGCGACATTTTGTATGTAGTCCAGGTGTACGGAGAAGTGAACAAAGTATTAAGATATGGTATTTTTCTTTTCAATTCAGCCTTAAATGACCCCATCACCAGCGCTCTCTTCCTCTCTCTCACAAACACACACACACACATACGCGTGCACTGCTATTCCTTTATGATTTGTATTACGTGAGATCAAAAAGATATAAATATGAGAGAACCAAGACTCCTAAAAGTTCTCTAGACAGCTAAATGATAAATGCGTGTTACTGTGCCTTTCTTCCTGCTGTTTCTCAGGTAAATAAAAGCACTTCAACTCAGTGGCAAGAGTCATTACTTTGAAACTGTACTGCGGTATGTCAGGTGGCATTGTATAACAATTCTATTCATTTACTCGCTGTCACTAAAGTAATCAATTGGATTGCCCACCTCTAACAATAGATCACTTGTGTTTCTTGGATTTCGCCTCTCAAAACGTCAGTATGATATCCATTGGCAGAACATCAGGTTAAGCAACTTAGCAAGCTGCGGGATTGTGATTTAAATAGCTTTGCACTGCCATCGTTTGATATAGCAGATGTGGTTAATCTCCTTCTTTGTCTTATCTCTCTTTCTTTATATAGCGTCAATTCATAACGAATGTTATCCCCAGATGCTTTCCGTAAAGAGCATCTCTAGAGCAAACTCTTTAATTAAGAGACCCAATGATTCAAGAATTCAAAATTAAGGATTCAAGAATCCCCACATGAGCAAGCATCAGGCATTAGGCGAGGGTGGCAAGGAAAAACTCCCCTTTAACGGGAAGAAACCTCGAACAGAATGTGGTGTGCAGCTTTCGTAAAGGGATAATGCATGAGTCTGTTAGATTCTATGGTTGGAACAGTGTCCATATTAATGTAAACTCTGTAACCATCTTGAAATTACCCTACTTGACGTTATAATTCATATTAAACTAGGACTTCTTTGGGGATATTAATGTTGTAAAGTTTTTGTCCTCATTCATCTCTGTGATTCTTTCTTGCTGGAAACTTACCACTCCTTTTTCTGTGAACTTGATATTACTGAACATGGTCCTCCAGAGTCTGTGGTCAGAGCTGTGTCCATAACACTGGTCGGTTATTCATAGCAGTGGTCATGTGACAAACGGAGCAACAGATCCAAGCCTTGCACCTTCGAAGTCGATACCTTCAAAGTTGAAACTTGCAAGTTTAATATGACAAAACATTCTCCAAGGCTGAGTTATGTTTTCCAACTCTCTCAGGAAATCTTACTGAATCAGTAAGTGGCCGTGGCTCATGTGTGAATGGGTGAATGAGGATGTGATGTAAAAGCGCTTTGAGTCGTCAAAATGACTAGAAAGGCGCAATACAAATACAGACCATTTACCATTCATCAGTTGCACCAGCAAGTTATATGAATTAGCTTGTAAAGTAAGATAAGCTAAACTGACCGGCATTAGATCAGCATTACAGTATGGATTAGATAGAGACATTTCTGGGAAACACCTGATGACATGACCAGAAATAAGCACAGTTAAAAACATTTCTTATATCCGCATGGCTTCAGTGCCACAAGGAGAGAGGAAAAGACCAAGACCCTTCCTCAAAGTCTAGCCATCTAAAGAGCCATCAAAACTGTCAAGCAGCAAATGACTGTTCTTGAACTTGCATTCAATGTCCTTCAGTGGTGAAAGAAGTCTTCAGATCATTCTATTTTAAGTAAAAGTATTATTACAGCACTGGTACACTACAAGAAAAAGCCCTGCAGGTCCTGTAAGTATTATCAGCAACATTTACTTAACACATGAAAAGTACCAGTGTTCACTGTGCAGTAAAATGCTCCCTGTCAGTGTTTCACTATTATATCTGATTTTTTGGATTTATATTACTGCTGCATTGATGTGTCTGTTACGTTTAACTGCTGCAGATAGTTATGGTTTGGTTCATTTTAATTCCTTTATACAGTGTTATGTATCTGCTTTGTGACCATCTGATCCATGAGAAAAGTATATTTATCTTAAGACGCAGGAGCATTTTCTCAAACCCATGAAGGCACCATTCATCCGTCAGTTTAAATCATCAAATATGGAGACACATAGTTTGAGCAATTGGCCGAAAGCTGTTAGTAAAGCTATCAGACAAATGTAGTAGAGTGAAAAGTACAATGTTAGTTTTAGAAGTAAAAGTATAAAATAGCATGAAATGGAAATACTCAAGTAAAGTACAAGTACCTAGAATTTGTATTTTTGTGGTGTCCACTGGTGTCCTTTTAACCTCTTGTCATTTTGTCTGTTCAAAGAAACCACACATCAAGTGATAGCTACCCATGCACTGCTGTCTTTTATGCAGCTTATACTGGCACAAATCTTTAAACTGAGACAAGGCAAGACAGAGAAGAGTCACCTAACACTGACCAAAGCAATAAGATCTTCGTAACACCAATCAACTACTGAGTCCACATAAAATAAACTATATTTCATATTTGGTAACTTTAACTCTTGTGTGGTATTCGGTTTTTTGTCCCTTAATTGAAAGTCTAATTGACTCATGACAAACTGATAGATTGCCACAAGCGGTGTCACTTGAGGAAGTGTCCGTTGGGTTTTTTTAAAATGATTTTAAAATGAAATCTGAGGCTGTGGTGTTTGAAAGAGGTGGGTTTACCAGACCTGTGTAGCCCTGTCCTCATCTCTGATTGAAACCAGCAGTTCAAGCATATATAGCACTACAAGCATGACACACTCGGATCTCGACGACTGAAAATGACAGGGGGTTTATTTGCGGCATGGGTGATGTTGGCATCAGGTTTTGACAGGGAAGAAATATGCATCCATTAAATGATTAAGACAAGATCTATATTCTAATAGTTTGATGCTTATCATCTAACTTAACATTGTGAGCCTGATCATATGAGCACAATGCTAAATCAGTGAGCACTCATTTAATCTAATACTGATATGACATGTATATCATGGCTACTCAGAGAAAATATGCTATGTTACAAGTCTTATAAGGTCAAGGAGTTTTATAGTGAAAGAACCAAATATTCTGTACACATCTTTTGACCCAAACACCACATAAGGGTTAATAATACTATGCATGTGGATAAAAAAATGTTGTATTGAAGCATTTTATATTCAAAAGGGGTTTTCCAACACTTCTAATATTATTAGGATATTGTCTAACTCATGTAAATGTATGGAAGGACAAAATAAATCTATGCTGTCTGTGGTGCTGTTTACTGCTGCTCTGCTACTGAGAGGGTTCTTGAGTTGCTGTCCATGGTTTATATTCTGGCTGGGCACACCATTATTGCTGGATATGACAATATGGTTCATATGAGAGAGGAACCTGCTAATTATTCAGTAAAAGTTCTGTGCAATATTTTCCTATCTGCACACTGAGCAACAGCTGAATGTTGATACCACACACTATATCAGACTGGATGATCTGTATTCATAGTACGTTTGCCTTCCCTCGGTAGAGCTTATATATCTATAGCAAAGTATGAATATTACATAATTTTCTCTGTTTGCTAGTTTCCAACTGTTAACTCTAGGAAGTCAGTTACTCAGCCTGCTCTGCTTGACAGTAACACTTGTTTTGTTGTCTGTTGTATCTGCTATGTGATAGATAATAATAAACCCCAGGAAACCCCTGCATCATTGAGTTGCCACTTCCATTTTCCCTGACAACTACAATATGGATAGTAGTGTGCAAAATTTTAGGCAGGTACAAAGAAAAGGAAAAAAAAACAAAAAACAGTAAGAATGCTTTAAAAAATATGAAATGTAATTGTTTATTTTCAAGATGTGCTGTTCAAGCTTTTCTGAAGAAGCACAAAGAAAACGGGCAACCTTGAGGATCGTAGACACAGCGGTCGGCCAAAGAAACTTAATGCAGCAGCTGAAAGACACATTATGCTTACTTCCTTCCAGATGTGCCACCAGCTCAGAACTGGCATAAACCAGTGGGACCCAGGTATGCCCTCCATGGACAAAACATGGACCTCCATGCAACTCAACTATGCATGAAAACATAGGAACTGGGGTGCTGCTGCAGGTGCTCTGAACAGATGAGTCAAAATTTGAAAGCAGAAGGAAGTTTGTTTGCTGAGGGCCTGGAGAGCGACACAATGATGAGTGTCTGCAGACAGCAGTGAGTCATGGTGGAGGTTCTTTGCAAGTTTGGGGCTGCATTTCTGCAAATGAAATTTTATAACTAGGTTCAGTAACAATGACCATGACTCAGTCCTACCTCATTTCCGCACCAAAGTATTTAAGCTCATCATATCTGTTTCTTTCCCCTCCCACCCAAACCCTCTCTCTTTCTCCTCTCTGAATGTAGGAACCACAGGGGATCTTATCTACAAGATGGTAGAAGAGACGGCTCCCCCACCCAGAGTCTCAACAACCCGATTCTTTCCAGTCTTCATGTTGCCAGCTGACACGATTCATTGACACTTTCCATCCATCAGACCACTCAATTCTTTCCCTTATCCTACCCTCACCCCTTCATCTCATATCCCTCCCTCAGCCCTTACTCCCTTCCTACTTTACCTCAGCTCTACTTCCTCACTATTCAATAAAGCTTTCGAAATCGACAACTTTATTGGCGTGATCTTTGTTAGTGAAATGGAGCTGGCGATTTGGTCAGGATTAATGGTGTCCTCAATGCTGTGAAACATATGCAGATACTTATCCATCATGCAATTCCATCAGGGAGGCATCGGATGGGCCCCCAATTTATTCTGCAGCAGGACGACGACACCTAAACAGTCGGTAGGAACCATCTATAAAAATGACAATGTCTGTCCACCACTTTGGTCTACACTGAAATATCTCAAAAAGTACTGAATGCAGGAGTGCACAGATGTTCAGGTTTCTCATAAGATGATACCTACTCAGATGGTCATCCTCTTAGTTTTGATTTTCAGTAAAATATTTTGGACTATTGGATGAAATAGCCAAAATCATTCTTATCCACGGTGTCAGGGAGAGAACTAACGGCCAATACACAAGAATTAACATTGCTAACATTACGTCAGCATGTTACTAATGATATTGTGAGTATGTGAGACGGCAATATCTTCAAAACAACACTGTGCCTAAGTACAGCATCACAGAGCCCCTGAGTGGCAGTAGACTGTGTGCTGTCAATATTGTGATATGGAATATTTGTTGCTATGTCATCTGGAAATGAATGAAATTTGAAAGTTTGCAACTGTGACAGCAAAACTAAACTAAACTAAACTAAAATCTAGTTCTTGGTTTGACGTCCCCCCAAAACACAGAGGGAAGCAGCAAGAACATTATATTCCAGAAAAAAATGTAAGATTATCTAATCATATATTTCAACTTTCATTTAAATTCATGAGTGATTTATCTGATCCGTCTCTAAAGTCCTGAAGTGTCATATTCCTGAGGTAAAACAGTTTGATCATGACTGATAAAATCGGTGAACCACCTTAAAGTCCATTTGCTCTGTGGCCCGCGTAGCCCACGCTTTGCTTGCTGGCAAACAGATGCACGTGCATACATACAAGCATGAATCTGCGCTCACAATCACACAAACACTAAAGAATGGACATGTAACATACACACACAAACACACACACATCCATGCACTGATCAGATTCACTTTTTTTAATTAGAGACAGAGCGCCCTCTCTCCCACTCCCTCTCTTTGTTTTGTCTCGCGCGGCCTCCACTCGCGACTCATGGCAATCTGTTCATTGTGCCATGACATTAGGTGATTAAAAATCACCATATTAGAAGATGGGGAGAGGAGAATGAAAAGGAAAAAAATGAGAAAGAAATTATGTGGTTGCTTCACCAGCACCTGAGGAGAATATGAAATTTGCCAGATCCATCTGGGCTGCTATTGATATTATAAACAGCTTCCATGTGGTGAAAACTCCCCCATAAAATAAAGAAAACAAATAGATAAACAGAACTCATAATAACAACCTTAAAGATAAACAACCCCCTTGCTACTTGTTCTAATCTGTGTTGCTGGTAGCTACTTAGAGGGCTGGTGAATGAGCATTTCTCCAGTGTGAGGTAGCGATAACAAAATCCTCTCCTTTTCACAATGCACAAATAACAATGGTGACTCAAAGGATATCAAGAGTCTGCTTTTCATGCTAAAGTAAGGGAGGAGGTGAAGTGTGCAAATTGATTGGATGCAGCAGGTGTTACTTCAAAATTGGCAAAAGATGAAATAATATATTTCCCGTAGTTGGAGGATAATGAATTCGCTATCAACCATGGCAGCAACATGTAGCCTAATGGACAAAAAGGAAACAAGCCACAGCAGCGTGCCTGCATGTGTACAAGACGACATATACACCAGATGGGGGGATGGGGGACAAAACAGAGCTTGTTAGACTTCACATAAACACACTGCTCTTCACACGCGATGATGATGATGGTGATTCTGATCACACTGAGTCAATTATCCGGAGTTTGTTTCCTGTGAGGATAGCAGGTAGGAATTTGATGAAAGCCCAAACTGAATGTAACTCCCCTAATTCTTCCATTTGCATTGCTTTGATGGCAATGTTAAATGACAAAAATATAAATCACACCACAAGTAATGCGCTCCACCGTAATGGAGAAGGTGCTCTCTGAATTTCAACGCCGTCGGATAACATTCATACCATTTTCCAGTGTTTTCAAACAACAAACAAGCCAGTCATCACAGATTATCAGATTGTGAAATTGTTGACTTATCGGATACCGGAGTCATTAAGCTTTGTTGACAGAGGAAAACAGTGAAAGCAGGAGACTGAAACACAGATAACCTTGGATACCAGGTTCCAATTTGTCACAACCGATAGCACTCAATACCCTATTATTAAATATAGGGAAAGTGTATATTTAATTTAATAATTCCAAATCAAATGCTGTAGAATGTGATATTTATTTAGCACATTTTATTATCTCACAAAGTAGAAAAAAAACGCTGCGGTTTTATAGACTGCTGGGAGGAATTAAGAGCTTTATTCCACCATATGCATCCTTAGAATCAAGTCATAGTTAGTTTGGGACATTTAATTTGATGATGAACATGGTTTGATGGAAGTATGGTAGATGTGTAATGCCCTTTAACCCTTCGGAGTCTAGGACCGCCACACGGCGTCAAAGTCACATGTCGCACATTTGAAAACATAAAGGTGTGACACAAGCACGCAGGTGCTCAATTCAAAGACTGTTGGAAAGCGGACACTTCAAACAAGTGTTTGAATTTGTCGATCGGCCTATTAAGACTAAATTTATGAAGAGCCGAAGTCGCGCACTACAGCTCTTCTACGAGTTAGAAGATGCTGAATCTGGGGAAGAACGTTCTGATTCTGAGGAAGACTCCTTTCAGAGGATGAAGTGGATGCTGCGCGTGAAGACGAATGAGAGGAGGTGTCCGCGCAGACCCCCGCTCCTCCAAAGATCCAACTAGTTCCTACTCGGATTTTGTGTTTCTTTTGCACTTTTACATACAGTGTGTCCATATATTATGCCAAAATAAATAAATACTTGTAGAATCACATAGGTGAGGTTGTGCTGAAAAGAAAGACACAAAGAAAGGCAAGCTAAGCAGTTTTAATGGGAAACACAAAGGTAAAATGAAAAGTAGTAAAAAACGCCGTTTTACCCCAGACTCTGAAGGGTTAAACCTGCATGAATTGATTTTTTTGGCTATTTGGGGGGTAGAGCAGGGCGTGTTTAACATCACTGACATATTATAATCTTTATATATCAGTAATTAGTCTCTATAAGCTCAGTTTTACTCTCCACCACTTCCTTAGAGAAGTCTGTCTCTTGCTCTGCTATGTTCAACAGGTCATTGCTAACTTTGCCAGTCTGCTGTTCTGCTGCATTTCTTTCACATGTCAGTGAAAACTACATTAAATCAACATTAAACTGAACCAAAACGGCAAAGTTCCATCTGTCAGTGAAGCTTTAGAGGGTTGTGGAGGGCTTCACATGGTAAGCGCACATTATTTTCAGGGCTTGATTCAAAGAAAGCTCATATCTATAAAGTTTTCTCTTAAAGTTGATTGTTAATATTTTTTGAATCAATGATCAGTGATAGGCCAGACGTCTATGTGTGATGTGAAAGATGTCTCTCATAGTCATCAACTCGCAGAGAATTATTACCTTCAGACAATTTCAAGTCTAATGTGTTTCGAAGTTTCAAAATGTCAAGAGGAGGTGCCACAAAGATGTAGTAGAACCTTGACCACAAAAGTTCTACTTTACGTGGGCTATGCATCCACACAAGCTCACAAAGTCAAAGATGCCATTCGCACAAAGTCATCCACATATTTCTATCAGTGTTTGACCTGTTATGCTTGTTGGTGTTTACACCTGAAGGAATCTGTGGGAAACATTCTGGTATACAGACTGAAATTTTCTGTATCAAATGGCAATTGCTTTCTCACCGCAAACATAAAGAAAACACGTTCACGTTATCTACGAGGTTTCTGAAGAAACTTGGGTGTTTTGTTCATATAAGCACTGTCAATAAGGAAATGCTTTAAAAAAAAATGATGCTATAAGAAAAATAGAAGAGAAGAGGTGAAACAAAAGAGAAGAACACAAAAAAAAAAACAAAAGTAAACTTGACTGATCGTGTTTGTGTGTGTGTTGGGAGGTGGTATTGTATTACATTAACAAGAAGAACAAAGAACAAAGACCGTGTGATGGAAATCTGCCTGTTCCTCAGACAGTCAGGTTCCCATGACAACTGTTGTTCTGGGTGACATAGGCGGAGACGTACTCACAAGTCATGCTGGAGTTGCAAGGATGCATATCAACACACACATGCACACACGTACGATCCCGCCTTCTCAGCTTGACTTTCCACTTTTTGCACCAAAAAGTATTTCAGTCCTCCCCTGCAGCCCATCTCATCCCTTCTCTTGTGTTTGCTCCTTCTCTTTCAACTTGGGGAGAGGTTGTCATTTCTAAAATTCCCTCAAGTCAAATGACAACTAACATCGAGGCCTTTGTGGTGTTTCAAAAGGCTTTTGTCTCATAGGCGGCCTCCTTCTGTCTGCAAGTTTGCTCTTTCATGCCCTTTTTGTGAGCAGTTCACTTTCTTTCTTTCCCTCCTCCTCCTTTTTTCTTTCTTTCTTCCCTCTTGTTTTTTAGCACAGCAAACATTGAAAGGGATTTAATCGACAAGCGGTGCTCAATCAGCCAACAAATCAGCTCATTTGTCTGTTTGTGACTTTGCCCTGAGTCTTTTTCTGCAGCTGCTTGTAGCTCAACATGGTGCTTTTCTGAAGCCCTCTCTGAGAATGCCCCCCCCCCCCACCACCACCACCACCACCACCACCACACACACACACAAACACACACACCTACCATAAACACCTTGCAGGCAGATGAGAGAGACAGTTTATAAAGTCAGTGATCCGCTACTTTTTTCAAAAGGATTATGATAGCTTTCAAATCTATGCCCATTAGCACTGTAAGTATATGAACTACCATCAGGGGATTGACAAAAGACTGGAGAAGGTTCTTCTGAAAGAATTCATCAGGTAGAAAAGAGGGCTGTCGGCACATCTGATACTGGCTTATTGCAGGTGCAAAAGTGAGTAATATGTATCTTGAGGAAAAAACGAGAAATGTCTCCAAACTGTTTAGTAAATAAATCGCTGTGTATTCACTGTCATCTCGACTCCAGAACCTCATCAAAGTACCGTGCGATCTGCCATCTACTTTTCGCAATGAGCATCACTGTGCTGACACTTTCCCTTCAGTTACATTAAAAGTTTTTGAAAGACTTGGTTGTAGTTGATATTAGCAACTGCATATATCATTACTGGATTAACTGCAACATAACAGGTATCAGTTTCTAGGCTCACGTCGTCTTTATGAAGTCTACGACAAGAGACCATGTGAGTGCTGGTGCTCCATGAGGGGAAAACCTGAGATAGGAAAGGTTAAGGTCACATTTGATTAGTTTTCATGCTACCAATGGCCATGTTTGCATGCTGAGTTTTAAAAGGTCCATGTTCATCACGTATGTTAGCATGGTAGCATTTTCTGAAATGTAAATCAGCTCTAAACACGAAGCACATCTGAGGCAATGGGTCATAAAAGAAAGTATTGGATATGGTGAAATTTACACCAACATCATTCGGATTTATCCTGTGAGCACCACCACGCATGTATATGCACAGTTTAATAGCAAACCATCCAAAAGGTGGTACTAAGATGGACCAACGTGATGACTGATTGACCAAATAACATGCTGCTGTACCGCTCGTGTGGGTATTAACTGTGCACAGTGTCAATCCAACACCTTAATTTGAATTGTGCTGTCATGCTTAAGAGCGCATGTGAATGTGAACATCTTTTCCCTTTTTTTAAAATTTTTTTTCACGTGCTGACACCGAGATAACCAAATCTGGCTCGAGATCTAGATTGTTTCAGAGCTCCGTACGAACCCTACTAGGAGCAGGAAATCATAATCCAATAAGCTGGTCCCATCCGGTTCCTGGCAGGACTGCGTGGCAGCGCAGCCTGGTGAGTGAGAACAGTAGCTGGGAGGTGACAGGAAGAGTGTCTCCTCACCTCTCTGAGCCCTACTGGTTCCCCCACAGCCACAGCTACCGCCTCCTGCCAAGTCATTCATTAACCCCAGCAGAGGGACTGCGGGTAGGGAGAGGAAGATGGGGAGCGGAAGATGAGGAGAGCGGCGTCTCTGTGGGAGAGAATAAATAAGCAGATAAAGGAGATAAAGAGAGACAGAAAGACAGAAGTAGCTTGTGAAGATGTGTAAGCAATTCTGCCCAAACACAGTAATCCAAATGCTATTCTTATTCATACATCTTGTTGCCACTGTCATCAATCACATTTTCAGTGTTCTTCCTTAAAGCGACTAAAATTTGAATCACATCACCGACAGATGGATGCGCAATGTCATGGCAGAAAAACACTGAAAGTACTGCAGTGAATAGAATTCAAATGACTGATGCTAAAGTTTCTCCGTGGTAGAACTGTATCTATGCTGGTGAGTCTGGGAGGAACCTGCATTTGATAATTCAAGCAAACAGTTTAGATAAGAGCAAAGTGAGAGCACAATTCTGAGAGAACACATGACATTGAGAACGTTAATAGTGTTAATAGTGTCGTAAGGTAATGGTGGCCTGGCGACCTTTTGCGTGTGTTGTCATCCGAGCGTCTCTGGTCATTGTTTTTGCAGCAGTGAGGACCATACGCGTATGTTCAGTACAGCACAGTAGGCCACACACACCCTAACAACTAACACTTAGCAGCACCGTAGACACTATGGCTACAGACTGTGAACACAGTAGGTGGAAGACCCGGCTGTGGAGCCACGGCAGCAGTGACAACGCAACATGTAAAAATATATTTCGGTCTCAGATGCTGGCGATCTAGTGCAACGTCTAGTTAATTTTGAACCTTGCATGCACAGCGTATAAGTAGAAAAGGCTGAGAATGATGCTGAGGAGGAGAGCAAAACTTGTCGACAGACGGTTAGTTTTGAAGTGAAAGTGGAGAAGGGGAAGTCGTGAAGGAGGAGAATGTCGGGAAAAAGGCTTGAAGGGAAAAGAAAAGGCCATGTCTTTGAGACTGGAGCAGTGTGGTATTTTAGTTGTCAGCCAGAGAAGTGAAAAGCCACACACACACACATATGCACGCACACACACACACACACACACACACACATGCACAAACACAAGGCTATTTCCTACACCTGCATCCTCTCACCTTTATGGTGTGTCCGTTGTGCTTGCAGCAGCACTTGCACACACACGCACATGCACACACACACACACACACATATACACGCACGCACTGAAATACGTACAGGGAAAGGGAGGAGAGGAAACACACTCTGATCCCATGGTGAGAGTGAAGGGAAGGCCACTGCTCGCGTTTGGCCACCGGCTCTGTGCTGCTCTGTTCCCGAGCGAGAGCCAGCTGTAGATGGCACTGTAGCACTGCAGAAAAAAAACCCGACACTCTCATACACACGCACATGCACATATACACACACACACACACACACACACACACTTCCTATTCATTGGTCATGTGCGCACATGGATACATTGAAGTCAGCAACTACAGATACAGATAGACAAAAAGATAGTCCAAGAAACAGCAGCGTGCGTCATCAAAATTGGCACGTACATGTCTTTATGCGCGAGTGTGTGTGTGTGTGTGCGTGTGTGTGTTTGTGCACAACATGCTTCATGTGTCACGTCTGTTCCAGGAAACTCTGATAATATAGAGAATGCACTTTGTGCATGCTCCATGAAAGTTTTGCAATGTTCCTGCGTAACAATGGGGGGATGATTTGCTTTGTTTCTGTCTGTGAGTTCTCACAGCAGGAGATGACACACTCTCAGATTAATGCACAAACACACACAAACATGAGTCCATCCAGATGCATGAGAAGCCCGTGGTAGTATTACAAGATTCGGTTTCTGATCATTATCACAACTCTTGTTTTAAATGACATCTTATCCGTCTACTACTGAAGGCAAGATGCAACTTGTGCTGCTGGATGCAGACACACACACTCAGCGTCTCACTCACGTGTCTTCTCTCTCGCCTTCTGTCTTGCGAGCAAGCACACTCGATACTCGCATTGATACAATATTGAGATTACCAAAAAAAAAAGAAACCTAGAGCGACAGACAGACTCCAAGAGGGACTGTAAGACAGTGAGAAACACAGATAATGAGAAAGAGAAATCGACACCGAGACATGCTGAACTACAGGGCCTGGCCCTCTCAAGCCTGGAGAGTTGTGTTCAGAGGTGCTGAGTGTTCGGTTGCGTTGACTAGAGGAGAGGGGAAGGTTGCTGAAATAGATGACTCGCTCTGGGCTGTACACACACTCAGAACAGATGCAAACACAGCACTTCCTTAATAGTGTTCCTCACACAGTAATAGTGGGAATACATCTGCAGGGTGAGTGTGTGTGTGTGTGTGTGTGTGTGTGTTTGGGTGTGTGACTGCATATGTGGATTTCAATCTCTTTGAACTCTTTACTTCTAAGCTCAAAATGAAGTTTGACTTCTCTGATGTACAGGTTAAAAGAGGGAGGAAATTCGGACAAAATGTATGCACTGTGTGCATGGCTGTGTGTGGGTGAGCATGTTCGTATTTAAAAAAGCCTGGCATTGAGAAGGGATGATTGAAAATCCCTTGTCTGTGTGATGAGGAATGAACTGCAACTGCAAAGCCTGTTGGATAGTTCCACTCTACCTCTGATACTTTAAAACTTGAATGAGCATAAAATACTCATACGCATATTTCATAGTAGTTGAAAAATCCTGCTTTGGAAGAAACATTTTGGGAAAGTCATTTGTTTGCTGTCTTTCTTAGAATGGTAAGATACATGATACACCAACAAATATATATGGACAATATGTGTCAGAAAGTAACCAAACAAGCATATTTCCCAAAATGTTGAACTATTTTTTTAAGCACAGCAAGTTTTAATGCCACAGATTACTAGTAGAGGTTTGGCCTTGAAGTGTTTTGTAGAATTCTTCTTTCCCAGGTGTTAAGACCACCGTATGCTTTTGAAATAATCATATACTATAGCACAATGCCAAATGAGAGTCCTTCACTCACAATGACCCATTAGTTAAAGTCTCTGACTTGAAAAAGGATGCATGATTCATGAGCGAGCTGCGGAGAGCTGATCCTATTTTTAAGTCCACACTGGACCAGTCATTTCCATAAATTTCCCTGGTTTGCATATGATTGCAGACTGTAGTGAACCTCAGCCAAGGGGCCAGGGGTGGAAGTGGTCCACTTGTGGTGAAAGACTCTTAATGTGAAATGGCTCTTCTTTTCTTTTTTTTCCCATTTCTCCATCACATTCATTCCTTCAATTCCAAACCTCGGCCCCAGTTTGCCCTTCCACCTGCACATTCTCTACCTGCCCCTCTAACCCACCCTCATGCTGTTATACTTCCATCAAACACAACTCTCCAATTTAACCTACCCCCACCCTTTAATCTGTCCATTCTCACCCCCTGCATTTTCTCTCACAATCTCTCTCTCTCTCTCTCTCTATCCAAATAATTCTTCTTCGTCCTCCATCTCTCTCTTTCTCTTCCTCCCTTGATCCCTCCATCTATCTCTCATTCCCCTCCATCGCATTTTTCTTTCTAATCCATATTCATGTAATTTCTATATGGCAGCCTGGGGCTGCTGTTAGGGACTGTTACTTTGTGTTAAAGGTCTTGAAAGCCCGTCTGATTTACAGTAATAACTTGGGATATATCCAGAAATACCATTATCGAAGCATGCGTGTACACACACGCACTCACACAGAGCTATTTCCTACCTCCTATAGCTACCTTCTGTCCTCTATCTTGCTTGCAATTTTCTATGTACTTCTTAGGTTGAGCTGTTGTAACAATCAGGCATACAATCCAACAAAAATATGACTTTTAATGGAATCCCAAGGGAGGATGTGTGGTCTGTCTGCTTGTACGGTTTCGTGCATTTTTCTGTGTGCATCCGTTTCCTTTAACTTGCATGTTTGAAGCTGTGAGGTAAAAGGGAAATGTTGATATTAAAGAGCCAACAATTCACGCAGCAACAAGGCAGAATTGATTGAATTTGCTCAGAGTAACAAAAACACACAGGTGCTGAGAAAAATCAAAGACTACTTGATGCGCAAGGTGTCGTTGCCTAAGTCGTGCAGAAAGCCAGTGGGATTTGATACTAATGATTTGTCCTGAACATCACAATTAGCTGTTTTCATCTGGGATCTGATGATTTAAGCTCTCATCACCAGGTGCAGTCTTGCATGTGACCAAAGATTTAAGTATATTCACGCATACCAGACTTACAGTGTAGTACAGTGTAGTACAGTATACAAATGGACATCCAACACCGTCCAGGAACACGGAGACCACTGTGCAACTGATTTTAAACTAGCAACTGTTTTACATTTTATATCTGCTAAATAAACAAGATACATATCATGAATAAAACCCACGTACGCTTAGCTACGTCATGTGTCACTGATGAATTACGATAAGTAAGGGATAAAAAAGTCAAATGTAACAGTGTCCAAAAAGCGTTGATGACAGACTGGATCTGGTTTCTGGCCAGACGTTGAAAAAATATAAATGTGTCTCTTTCCAACATGTAAATGTAATCCCTACTCCTCCCAAGTGTAATGACTGTTTGCCGGCAAGCGGTCGGTGGAGGTAGCTGCTGTACAGTCTGTCCTCAGTGATAATGGCTGAAATTACATTGAAATTACACCTAAGTTAGCTGCCATGCGAAAGTGGTGTGTGTGATATCCCGTGAATATGAAAAAAAAATACATTTGTTCCACTTGTAATCTATCCATGTGAGCCCTCCATGGCTTAGTGTTAGTATATACGCAAACTAGCTCAACTGAATTGTTTTACAGAAACTGCTACAGTTTTTGGCATTTATTATGAATCACCATTAAAATGAATTACCTTCAGATGCATTAACACCACTCACTTCATGAGAGGGGGACGGCCCTAATTTGCAAGTAGACTAAAAGATGAATTGTAATCAGATTTGTAATGTGGTTAAGAGACATATACTGCATGTAGTGTAAATCAAAATTGGAGTTTAGTGCTTTGTGATTGTTTCAGGGCATATTTTGTTTAATTTTGAGCCAGCTGGACGAACAATGTCCTCCTACTTTTATTCTTTGTGCTAATCAAGGATGAACACGTCCCATGCATACAGAGATAAAAAAATGTTGTTTTGAGAGTGAACAGCAGCTCTGAAGACCCCGTAGTTCCCAAAATGTTTGATTACATGTTTTTCTTTCCTCACACAGCCTCGCCGGTTAAAGAATGATGCTGCGCCTGGTCACTCAAACTAATGTTTCACCAGGGGTAAATCTTACCAGTTACTGTTGTTGTGCTTTGTCTCCTCATCAGCCAGAAAGGAAAGAAAAGCGAAAAAACTTTCTCCATGCTCCAGCAGGTACTTGAGGACCTGTTGAGGCTTTTCATTGACATGAAGAGATATTTGTACTGCAGAGAGGGCCTTTGAATTCGCCAGAGGAGGAAGGCAACAGATGAAATGGGAATGTGGAAGTACACGTGGAACTCTCAAAATGGCTGTTTCATAAAACGCTGAAGGGCTACTCCCATCTACAGTACACCACCGCGATCATTAGTACCAAAGACCAAATGTGACTTGCAAGAGTTTTTCCGCTGACAGCCAGAGGCAGCAGGTTATCATCTTCCCCTTTCATGGATATCCGCACCACAGATTTGCAAGGTGAGACATTACCACGGTGTTTTGTGATATTTCACTCAGCAGCAAAACAATTGAAACCTTCAAATGTAACTGCTCCCAAATGCACAGCTTCGGTGTATGAATGCGTGTGAATGATTAGTTTCTTCCTAATGGCAGGGTTGGCAGCCTCCCATCAGCTTATGAATGGTGTGCGAATGACTAAATGTGAATGTAATGTTAAAGCGCTGCGAATGGTCAAAAAAGACTAGAAAGAAACTATACAAGCTCAGTGCATTTACTCTGACATTATCCGCAGCTCAGTCTGTTTCAAAAACATGACATTAAAGCAGCCAAATAAATGAATTATATATAATTGGCTTTTAGTTATTTGAGTTTTAATGGACCTAAGAAACGTAGAAATTGGCTTCACATGAAAATACAACAGCTGCTTACACTGTGTGGACCCAAGACAGCATGCAGATTCATGTGACTAAAAAAAATGAAATAATATCATTGCATTGTATAAGAATTGATGTAAAAAGGCTTTTTTTCCCCTTATAGCTCACTACAGGGCATTTCCCATAATGCTTTAGGACTACAATATAGCAACAGTCCCACAAACACATTTCAAGAACAAGGAAACCAGCAGGGAAAAATTACAGAAATAACTGACATGGTTAATTATGATCTTAATTATAGGTTGACTGCATATATGTTGTAATGCAATGCCCATCTCTCCACATGGGCACCCTCAGCCTCCTGGCACTTGAAAACACAATCGTGATCAAATGCTGGTGCTTTCATTGATTTGTCGTGGGACTGAGCTAATTTTTAAGACTTGCTTATTTTCACTGCAAACAAAAATAACCTCATGAGGAAATGTCACATTGGTAGCCAATTTCCGCTCTTGTTCTGAGCCCCCTAACTAACACTCAATAATTCCTTACAAAGCATAATAAGTGAGCACAATGAATTATTAACTTTCACATATATGCAATGTTTCCATGCAAACACCGCTTTTTGACGCTTTTTCCACTTGGTACTTTTGCCGCTGCGACTGACAGTAAATTACTTTTGCTCAGATGGGTTTGAACATAAAATGTTTTATGCCATTCTCCACCACACTCAACCCCCCTGAGCAGCCACCACACTGTGTGAATTTTTAATGACTGTTGCTTAATTAAAATTTTGTTGAATATACATAAATGCAGTGCACTGACCTTTCTGTGAATCCCTGCAATTCACCTTGAGATCTGGCTTTAATGGTGAAATTAATTGGAGAGGTCAAAACAGGACAAGCAGCCAGAGATCCACCCAGACCCTCAACTCTGAATACGAGCGTGCGCACACAGTCTCACACACAGTTGGGTAGTACACAGTACGCAGACACACACACAACCATAAAGGGGTAATCAAATATGAAGAAAAACAAAGGTTATTCTTTTTAAAATGAAACAAAAGCAAAGCAAACAAAAAGCAGACCAAATGAGATGAGGAAGGAGTTGTCATCTGCTCCCAAGCAGTTGAGACTCAATTAAAAGTTTCTTCATTCTGCTAATGACAAATTACATCAGCGATGGAGGGAGTGATTGA
Organism: Pempheris klunzingeri; assembly: GCF_042242105.1. Classification (NCBI taxonomy): domain Eukaryota; kingdom Metazoa; phylum Chordata; class Actinopteri; order Acropomatiformes; family Pempheridae; genus Pempheris; species Pempheris klunzingeri. The sequence continues at coordinate 24,448,254 of NC_092014.1, read as the reverse complement.
AAGACAGAGAAGAAGCTGCAGAGTCCCTGATTGCTTTTTGGAATGAGGGGAGCTATCAGGGCCAGTTTAGGGAGATGGTTCCCCCCTGCATACATGTGACAGACATTGTAAAGCCATTCACATTTTTGGTTTCATTGCCTACCACACTTACACAACCAAGCGTGCACACACATGCATCAACTTGTCACCATAATACAAAGCCTGTCCTACTAACAAGAAGGGGGGGTTGAGCGAGGGCAAGCATGAGGGATTTAAAAATCAAGAGATGGAGAGAGGCAGATAGAAAGACAGCAATCCCCTAAGCTGTAATGAGCCCCACATCCTTATTTTTTTTGGCTTTCCCTGTCTCCCTTGCCTCCTTCCATCTGATGAAAAGAGGAAAGGTAGACAATGGGAGCCATCAAGAAAACACAATAGGAAATCGTTACTGCGATGACATGAAACTCCTGTTGGCTGAGTTGATGTTTGAGTGGCAGCGGAGGAAGGCGAAACTGTAATCTGTGACTTTAAAGGAAAAAAATTACACTTCACAACACTTGGACTTTTCATGAAAATGGTTGTTGGCAAATACAGCACAAAGAGAACATTTTTACAGGCCAATATTATTTTTAAAACCATTGTAGCTGTTACAGAGGCTAACAAGGAAAAGATACTGAGCTGTCAGTTCATTATTTGCTGCATGTCGAGTCTGAATCTTAATCAAACCCTAGACTGAGATTTCAGTGCATTCGGTTCAGACCCACACTTCCCATCTTCAGTTCCATTTGAATGAGATCCAGCAACTCAGCAAGGGCGTCGACACAAAAGGCATACCCCCTGTGTTGTCCAGCAGGGTCATTCAGCGAAAAAGTTCACTGAACTTGGCTCAACTTTTTCCGCAACACGGGGTGGATTACTTCGTACCGTGAGTGGTATATTTCCGCTGTTTACCTTGGGATCATTGCAACAAACAGATAAAATGGTTGCCGCTGTGACGAGCATTATGAACTGCTGTGCAGTGTGTTGGTGTCTGATAAGCCTTCAGATCTGTGACTCAAACTGGACCTTCAAGACTGTCTTGTCTCTTTGCTGTCTGAAGCAACACCCCCCCACCCCCCTCTACATCATTTTAGAGTTCTACAAGAATAAGATTATTAATATTTCACAAGAGAAATGAATTGTTAGACAAAAGACAGGGAATACCCTTATTGTGTAAAAGCAGTAAATATTTAATTCTCCTCTATCCAGCTGACCATCTTGAGACCATTTTGATTCATCTTGTGACTCCAGATTGGGAAGTAAGACATACCACAGACATACCACACATGTTGTAGAATAAGAAGTAGAAAGAGGATCTGGATGTCAAAACCAACTACTCAACAACGCAGGTCACCCGCTGTCAACATACATACAAAGGTAATTTCAATTTAATTATGTATGAATATACATCAGTAGCATCAAATTATATCTAAGAATTGAACGAAAGGTGACTTGTAATTCTTAATTGTACTGTGCGATGTGTAATGTGCACATGTTGACAGTTATGCTCAAAGAACACATTTCCCATGAAATGATCTCGCATTCGATATGACCTGATTTTAAAACTCCGATAATCTGAGCCCATCAAGTCCTGATAGCTAAATCCTAGAGTAGAGTGTATGTCATGCCATTGTCTCACTACAACCTGTTGTAAGCTGTGTATCAACATTAGAATGTCTGAGAAACTTTTTTTTAAAACATCAACACACAGAAATCTGCTTCGACTGTCTGAGTCGTCTGCTTTTATCCACTTTAGATGGATTCAGTTTATCACACTCAGGCACAGTCTGCTGTGAATGTGAGAAGGTTCGTGGGAAAGATAAATAAATCGTTAAAAAAAAAAACTTCTGGAATGGGCTGAAAATCAAAGTTTGATAATAACAATGTACATCAGCTGTAAAGAAATGTTTCACATGCATTCAGAACGCATTTCTGCACAGAATAGTGCACACACACACACACACACACACACACACACACACATACAGTTACAGGTACACAATGATGACCCTCTCAGTGTCAATCCGCCTGATTTCTGCATGAAATGACGGTGGGTGGGCTGAAGTTATCCTGGCTTCCAATCAGAACCCCAGCATGCTGCAAAGAGAAAACCCTCGGGTCAAACTCCAGCCATGGGGGAGAGAGAGATGCACACAGTGAGGGAGAGAGAGGGAGAGACAGATAGAGAGGATGAAGAAGCATTGCCACGGATCAGCAGTTATACAACCTCCAGAGTAAAAGGAACAAATACTTTTGTTCTCGGTGCACTTAAAGTTCAGACTCTCACAGTGCAGGAAGCAGCGCTACAACGACAGCAACAAGATAAGAAAGCAGGCCTGTGCGCTCATATTGAATTTATCCAGCGTTTATTCCTGTGTCAGATTTTATGTCACCTGAATATTGCAAACATGAATGCCGCTCCTCTTTGCAGCTACAACGGAAATGATGGCCATCTGTGTGGTATGAAAAAAAACGAAATTACAGCACGCCCATTGCATTCAAATTGGAAAATGAAGTTTTATTTGTAGTAGTTTTACTTAATCTGTGCATTTATACTTTTGTTCCTTCAGTCGCCGCTGCAGGTGCAGTTGCCCACATTTGGCTGAATGCAAACAAAGTCACGGCAATCTCAAAACAATAAAATTGTCCATGCAAAATACCCACTCTGAAATTCAGAGTCGCTTTATCAAATCTAAAGAGTGCCTTTTGTCTTGATTATGTACACATGATGAGAATCTGCATGTTATATGTGCAAATCAACCCAAAGCAGGTTGTCTTAGGATTGAACTTTTTTTCCCAAGTTTGAATTCTTTGATTTGATTCTTGATTTAAATACCTCTGAAGTTATTTGACTCTCACAACACATCACACAACAGTACGCGGTTTAATGTCTACAGAACAGAACAGAACAGAACAGTGAATGGTCAGACACAACTAAGGGACACACACCTTAATGACAAAAACCGTTCAGTATAACAGGTAACAGAGGAGGCCAGTATATTCATTCTAGTGAGGTGAAAAGACAATAATGAGTTCAAAGGGGGTTTTGCAAAGACTTTCAGGTGGTTGATCAATCTCTTTCTATGCTTTCAATGCTCTTTCTACACAGAAGCAGCCAGAGTAAGGCTGTCTAATGCCAGTATACAAGATACAAATGTATTGCCTGTTGCTAGAATTTGGAAAGAGATGACCAAAGCTGCAATGATCTCTACCCTGAATGTGGAAGAAGCTTTGAAACTTGTGGAACGCTCTCTTGCTGAGTTTAAAGAAGAGGTTATTGTGATGGAAGAAAAAGGAGGTGGAACTACTGATCCACTCAAGAAGCTGCTCCTGGATTTTGGTTTGTATAGCTAATCATTTTACTACTTTGTGTCTCTTTGTCGCTCCAGATGAAGTGTACATTAGAGTATTACCGGACACAATGCAGTCTTCACTCAGCATTTCAGCAAACTTACAGCATTCTCTCCTAAATCAAAACGTCTACATCAATGGAAAAAAAGTGAAAGTGCAACAAAAGACTCCTACTTCTTTGAGTTTAATAGCTTCGGAAGTGAATATAGGACTCCACTAATCCACCAGTACAACCTACAGTTGTCATCTCAGCCTAAAAGGTAAACAGTTTATCTAGCTCTGTACTCAGTCAGTGCTCTGGAAATAGTTTACCGAACAGTTTTTTAGCCACTTTAGAGGTGCTTATGGAGGCAGTTTGCAGCTTCAAAGGGTGACTTCTATCTCAAGGGCAACCATAATTCCAAGCAGACACACTTGCACACATGCAGACGCACACAGATACACACAATTTTCAGACAAGCAGACACACACACATGCACAGTCCAGGGTGCTGTAATGGAACTCTTAGAGGGTTCCCTTTACTGGATGCATCCTTTTGTTATTGTTTCTTTGCACCTCACTTGTTCATCTCACTTTTCCCCGAGCTTAGACTGTCGCCCATCAAACCAAGGACATTACAAGTGTGGAAAAAAAGTAATAAAAAAAAAAAGAGAAAAAGAAAGAAGCAGTAAAGAGAATAAGGGAATAGAAAAATATCAAAACCCCATTGGGTGTGAAGGTAAGGCTGCGATAGCGCAGTGAGGAAAAAGAGCACAGAGGTGCGAAGTGGAATAAAGGACCAAAGCGGGGAAAAAACAGGGAGGATGAGAAGAGTTGAAAAGTGTAAAGTAACGTGAATGAAGGAGAAGTTTCAAACGGCAGGTGATAGATTATAGACAGAGCAACAGGAAGCTGCGGAGGGGAGGGAAGGGAGGAAGTTGTTCTAAGGACAGAGGAGAGAAGAAGAATGAATGAGAAATTGAGAAACAGCAGCATCCCCCAATTAATTGGGGGACGATATTTGGCAGTTATGCCCCATTCCCCCTCAGCTACTGCTGCTACACCTGTCAACCTTTGTATTGGAGGTCGGAACATATGGAGTTTTTACACTGATAACAGAGGCAGGCTAATCACATGTCCTTGGGATTTTGGAAATAATGGCTTTTTGATTTCACACAGAGAGATGGAAGACAAAAGCAGACTTCTTTTTATTGTTTCCAGCTGACTCGTTCTAAGGCTGGAATGTTGTAACTAAGGGGTCTTAAATTTGCACTTGATGGCTCTATTGCGTCTAGCTAAAAGACTAAAAGGCTAAAGCAGCATGTCTCAGGCATAAGGTTGGCCCTGGTATTATCAGTATGAGAAGGAACTAACATACTAACATAACTCCCGCGTGGCTGCTTAGCTTACTGTACACAACACCACTTTTTCAGTATGCTTTTACGTTTCACGTTTCACGTTTCAAAAGTGAAAAAAGATTCTGTTTGATCTCAAATTTCATCTCTCGTGTCACAGAAGGGTTGCTGATCATTAGAACATAATCTCTGTTTTCCACAAGCAACGTGCTCTACATCATTCGACCATGTCAAGCTGTGGATGGTGAAAATCTCAAGACGGCTGCTTCAAGGGGGAAATGTTGCACCTGACCTTTGAATCCGGAGGGCATGTTTGCTCCTGTTGGCCCCTCCATGTGGTGCATGAAGGGGCGGGGTCAAGGGTCGCAACTAAGCTCTCAGGCTGGCAGAGGGAATGGGATGATTGATGTGGGAATGCAGAGGGGTCGGGCCCTGCCCTCTCCATCATGCGGCTCCACTGAAAGTGTGATGCAGTCTAATGTCCGTACACACAATGCATCCACACACGTAACACTCTGAGGTGAGTACATCTGTGTTAACGGAGGCCTTTCCGCCCTTCAACTCGCGCTCCTTCTCCTCACAGCGTCCAATCTGCCTGTCTGCTGCTGACGCCAATCAACTCTGACAACCCAGACTCGCTGCTCTCTCCTCCCTTTGTGCCTCCTCATCCTTCCATCCTACTTAACCTCCACACTCGTTGTCTCTCTGTTCATCTGCCTCTCTTCCTCTTCCTGTCCTTGGTGCTCCTCAACAGCCATGCCATGTCAATGGGTGACATTGAAGAGATTATTGTATTTCTATCTCGCTGTGTCGAGGCAGCGGGGAGCAACATTCTCAATGACTCAATTAAAACAGAATTACGAGCTGGCTAGCAATCGCAAATCTGATACAATGGCTTTCATGTGGTGATAGCTCCATCTCCATCTCCATCTCCATCTCCATCTCCATCTCCATTTCACTCCTCTCATCCCACCACCTCATTCCTTGCTGTGGTTGACGGAGCCAGTGGGAAGCACAATCCCACTGACGATCCAAAATAAAGTAAATTTGCCGCAAAAAACTGCCTAAAAACGAATGCCTGCAGTCATGGACCGCACATTTCAGTGTGATAAGCTCTAACGTGGCTTAATTCGAATAGTTGAGATCAGCTTCAGCAGCAGCTGAGGAGGAAATGACTGTAAATGCTTTGAAAACATCAGTATATCCAATAATCAACATCTTGTCAAGAGTTTTGAAACATTACATTCTTATCCATCCACTCTTTCACCCTTTTCTCTTTCCCCCCTTTTTTTTTCACTCTCTCTCCACCTCTTTCTCTCCCCTTTCAAGTTTGATCCTTTTCTTTGCATTCGATAACTGCTCATTAGGAATTACACCCTCAGTGGTATTGCTGTAAGGGGTTAATAGCCATATGGACCTTGACCACAGAGGCCTTAATGGAATCAGAAGCAGGTTCAGCAGAGGTGATGGGACTCTGAAGAAGCCATGACACCACTTAAGGAAGCTCACACGGCAAGACAAGTGCATGTTCAATTAAGACCCATTTTCATTTCCAGCCCCTCAGTTCACTCAGCCAGCAATACTTGATTGAAAAACTCAATTTGTATGAACCTTCCTGCATATGAAGAGCAGGAAGGAAATGAATGAATTTAAATCCTTTTTTTTTTTTTTTCTTTTTTCTTATTTATCTCTTCCCTTCCCTCCATTGCTCTTCCTGCCTCTCCCCTTGCTTCACTGGGCTTCAGAACTCTGCTCTATCTCAGTTCGTAATGACAAATTTATTTTTCTTATGCCAGTCAATGTAAAATGTGCACAAAGGCACATTTGCAAGTACGTATGTGTATGTGCATGCCACACACACATGCACGCACATACACGACGAGAATGGACTTCTCTGACTTTTAGTTTCTCCTCCTCCACTTCCCTCTGCATAATAAAAATGTTAATTGAAACAAAGTCTACCAAGAAATGTGATTACATGTGTGTGTGTGTGTGTGAGAACGTGTTTGCGGATTTAAGAGCATTTACTGTCATTCTCCGACACATAGTCGCGTGTATCCGTGGATGAATTAGATTGTCTGTGCATGTGTGTATGTATGTGTGTACGTCTGTGTGTGTGTGTGACTGCTGCAGCTCATGGCAATGCACTACGCTGCTGAGGTAGAGAGCCTGGGCTCAGCAAGCAAAGTCATTAATTTTTATCTGCTCTGACGATTCAACTGTAACTTCACAAATAACAGGGGCCACACCAGCCTTTACACACACACACACACACACACACACACACACACACACACACACACACACAGCTCACATAAAGAGACACACTCACACACAAGCACGTGCCTTCCAAAGAAAGGGTCACAATTCAGCACCATCTCACGAGAGGTAGTGACATTTGGGGATAATGGGAAATTCCTCTTATACTCTATTCCATTTCAATTGGCTCAGCAACCACACCTGGAAATAAAAATGTTTTTAATGCCATTATACATAAGATAGTGATTAAGCAAATAATAAGAGGCGATTCCAGGTTGGCAAAACACCCGATTGTCAAGTTCAGACGCCTGCACATCTTTTATCTGACCTTTTATCGCTCCTCACACACAAAGAGCAATGGAAAACATGCAGGCAGCGGGCTTCTCATTTTTTGCCAGCAGTCACTGTTGTTGGACTTCACTCGCAGCGGACTAGATTGGCTGCAGCTAATTAGCATTAAAAGTGTGTCTGTTCTCTGGTTAATGTGCTCTCTGCAGCTGGGTAGGTGCAGGTTGTGAACATTAAATAGGCTGCCACTAGAAACTGTAGTGTTCCTGCCTTCGCAGTCAATAAAAGGTGATTAAACATCGTTGAGTTGCAGTTATGTTAGTCTTCAGTTACAAATGTTGAAAGGTAAACCTAATAATGATTCAGGTTCGATTAGTGGATTCAACACTGGATTTGAATTGAATAAAAAGCTATCGAACCCCAACTGTAACTGCAGCAGTCGTTTTTATTTTTGTCTTTTCTTTAAAATTAGTCTATTGAACAACTACTGTGTTGCTCATAAGGGCTTCAGTTACTATGAACTGCTATGATCAATGTCCTGGCAAACAAAAACACATGTATTTGATGTGTGAGGACATAAAAGTTTCAAGTGAGTAAAATTATAAGGATTTTCTTGAAAAAACAAAAAAAAAACAACAAAGAACTCTGCTGTTCAATACCTCTGCAGTAATTTGGATGTTATATTGAGACAGCAAAACAGTCTGTTTAAACAAGATGAGGTGTTATGTATTTCTTCCGTTTCATCTTCTTGGTCAGTCGAGGGATTCAAATGTATTTTAAATGCAGGTAAGTAATGTGTGACCACACAATCCAGCAAGCCCCAGCATTTATGTTCTCGCTTCTTTCTCTCTTTTTTTGTAGCAATGAAGACATAAATAAATCCTCGAAAAGGATGTTTCCAAGATTGTTGTGTTTCAGCATGTTAGTCCACAGTGTTACTGCATGCAAAGCCTCCTCCTGTTACAATCTGCATGTTTATTTCCGACACATGGGGGTCTCAATGCTGCTACTCTACTGTTGCTCTGCAATAGGAAGCAAATGTAGGTTTGCAGCAAATCTAAGCTCCATTCTCCTCTCTGTTCCTTTTATGATTTTTAGAAATCCTTATGTGTAGCAGGTAAAGATTTGAGGACAATGCTGCAGACAGCTCTATGCTCCACATACATAAAAATACCATGCACAGGAGATTTTTGAAGTTCTGTGGCATAAGTAAACGGCTGTGCAATAAATCTACCCTCTGGTTACCCAGACAACTCTTGTTAGTAGGGCAGTCACTGGTAAAAATAAGAAATAAGGCTGGCTTTAGCCTCCATAACTTAACTCTTTCGTGGCGTGTGAAATTCTTCAGTAAATTTTTGTGGCTGCAACTTAAAATGGCAGAAAATAGTTCACATTGCTCATTGAATTGTTTGTTTTATCGAACCATCTGCCCAAAACTGAAAATCTGTCTAATTCAAAAAGAAATGCTTCAAATCCTCACGTCAGATGAGATGTTACTTGCAAATGCTGAAACATTTAATAAGTTAATCAAAGAGTTGCTGGCTTATTTTGTCAATTGTCCAATATATTATTCAACTAGTTGTTGAAGCTCTAATATATCTAACTAGATTGGCCTGAAAATGTACAAAGTCAACGCGCAGATGCAGATGGGGGATAACTGTCACAGGCATAAAAAGCTTCCCAACATGTTAACAATGATTCAAGTTGAAATAAGATGTTCATATCACAGAGTAGAGAAAAACGCTAGGAAGTCCCAACAAATGCTAAAATAGTATTAATGTAACACTGAGTGTAAAGGAAAAGGCCTGGCGGTGCATTTGGTGAAATGGCTGTAGTTACGGGTATGCTGTGATGATCATCAATCAGCGTTTGAAATGCAAACACACATAGGCAAGCAAATTTGCCACACACAAGGAGTGTGTGCATGTCGTTACACAGTGCGTCTGTGCTGTGAGCATGACGACATAGCCACTGACTGTTTGCAGCTAATAAACACTGACTGCTCCAGCAGTCAAATGTGAGCGGATAAAGAGATGAAATTTCGCTTTGTGTCGCTACTGAAGGAATCATTACATTTCCATTTGTTTAGGGATCCTTGTTACAGCTGCTGTAAACACAATAATCATGTCTTCCTGGGGTCTGTGTAATGCATAGCAGCAGCAAGAAAGAAACAACATGGAGGAAAACAGATTATATAAAACTGGGACATAAACCACATCCCAACATCAAAACTAAAAAATGACAGATTTTATCTGCTGGGTGTATGGCAAGTTTTGCAATTATAGTCAGATGCAATGATGATATACAAGAGGGTTTAAGAGCAAATAACTATTTGGGTTTTCTTCTTTCAGGATATAATTTTCTCCGAAGTCCAAACATTGTTTGTGGGTTGATAGAGGTGCTGACAACACATTCAAAACCAGGATAAAATGGGCTCTACTCTACTCTCCACTTTCTACCAGGCGAGGTTGCAGCTTCACGTCCCTCCAGCCACCTAAGACAGGAGTGAGAATCTTGGCCTCCCTTTAGCTGAAGAATTTTTTTAAAGTTCAGTTTCAGGGAAATCTCAGACTGCAATTTTTATTTTTTCAGATGTGGAGTCGAGACGTGTTTTACATGTTCAGTGCTGATAAAAGTGAGTGATGGGATGATTTCAAAGGCAAAGGGAGGCTCGGAGCCCTTTAAAACTCTTTTTAAAAGTCCCTCCCTCCATCTCTCTGATCTAAGGGGAGATGAAAGTGGTAGCCTAATGCTTGCTAAGTGACATTTCTCCATCTCTGATCTTTGTCGCTCATGCAGACAGACATGGGAATAAAAAACACGGAGTTAGCATCAAGGATTTTCACTCCCTCCCTCCATCTTTCTTGTATGTTTTGGTCTCCTTTTTTCTATGTCTGTCTCTCCGGCGCTCTATCTCTTCACTTTTGACATTTGACTGCCGCACCCTCCCATTTCAAATCTGTTACTCTCCCCAAATCAGATTTTTTGGGGGGTAAACACTAGAAAAACGCTTGGTAATTTGTAAAGCGTTTTGTTTTGTTTTTTTCACCATCTGCTTATCTTCTTTGGTTCATCACTCTGTAACCTTGAGATAAAGATGTGAATGACACTAGATGCTGTTGCTGAGCAATTAATCACATGGGTGCACACTCGTACACATACAAAGATGCAACGTGCGTGCGTGCGTGCATTAATGTGTGTGTCCATGCGCGTGCACACACACACACACACACTATCCTGACATGAAATCTCTGAGGGACATTCTGCTTTGCATCAACAAATTATGACACGCCATCACTGCGTACCTTGTGATGAAATGTTTATTCATGAACTTGACCATAGAGGCACATTTACAGTTAAACACATGCACACATACATCAACACAAACACCCTTACACACTTGTTCTACTCCACATCACCATCTGCATCACATATCATCTGCATCACATATCACAGCACTGCCACCTAATCACCAGGAGTCAGCTCCCACAGGGGAAATAATTATATTGTCAGCTCTCTGTCACTGTAACAGATCTACCAACAACAAAACACTGGAATACTAACCAGCACACATCAGATTCCCTCCTCAGCCCATAACAAGACTGCTGTAACATCTCCAATGTCATAGCTCCCACCATTTATATTAGCCAAGGACTGCCGGATCCGGGAATGCAGAGGTGTCTGTTTATTTCAGCAGCAGGCGCAGATCTATTTTTAAGGATGTGACTTGTGATGAGCATCAGTGTAATTTAATGATGTATTTTAATGACAGCTGGTGCAATTTGTATTCAGGTTTACAGTGCTTTGCACTGATGCTCCGGCTGATTTAATGATGTTGCATAGGTTTCGGTGATAGTTTTCGAGAGGGAATAGTTGACTGTAGTGGTGAAATAAATGCATTTTGGGTAATTGCTAGGAGAGAGAGCAGAGTCAGAGTATGTATTGACTGAGCTAGCCATGGCATGCAGCCTCTCTGCCTCTCCACTTCCACCCACTTTCCCATTAAAACAGCACTCAATCACTTTCACTCAACAACTGAACTCCACCTGAAGCTAATTTGGCGATCGCATTCCTCTTTCTTTTTGCACAGTAGGATTCCCTCTTTCCTTCCCTACCGTTACCTCGTCCGCTTCTTTTTTTCGTTTCATTGCCTGCTTTTTCAGTCAATGCTGATTTTGAATCATTTTGCATGAAGGAAGTAACACCGACAATGGAACGATGCACAGGTTTAAACCATACTTAAACCATGATTTAAAGATACTGTTGCAGTGCTCCCGAAGCTGAAATTAGCCACATTTGAACAACGTATATTAAAAATTGTTTAGTGACATGTTTGGCATCTTGCTGACACTGCTGGGCACATGTGGTACACAGCAATGATGTCGGTGTAGTATTTATAAACCGTTGTTTACATCAGCCTAAGGTCTTTTACTCTTTTTTTGTTGATGCGTTATGTTGCATTACCCACTTTTCAGTGGGGCAAATTATGCACCACGACGGGCATGTGTGTTCTCATGTGAATGTTCATAGAACACGTACAGCTCATCAAAACACAGTTCTACAGTGCTACTGTGAATACACTTTCAATGGTGTCTATAAAGTGGCTATAATCTATATTTTTATAATAACAATGTATAATGCAGGATGACCACTTTACCTGGCTGAGTCTTTGCTAAAAAAATCAGTTTGCTGTAATAATGTATGAAATTTGAAATGTGAACAATGAAGGTCTCTAGAAGTTAAAGACAGTCATCACCTAAATCTGCAGCTCATCAGCTTCACAGAGCATTGTGAGTTTTGGCTCATTATTTAGCCCAAAACTTTACTGTTTTGGTTCAGTGACACTGCTCTCATATTTGTTTTCAGCCTCATCAGGTTTTCAGTGTAATAGCTCCCATAACCGACTGTACACTACTTGTGTGGTACATTCAAAATATGTCACAACCCTTGTGTTTGTGTTTTTTTTAATTAATCATAAGTCATTGACATTAAAGAGGTCATTAGTTAAAGGGAGAGCGGAACTATGTGCCAGATGACGTTGCGGACGGGTCCCTAAGGCAGAGGCGTTTCCGTCCATGACGTCGGAAGGAAATGCGGAAGCGAAACGAGCGGTCCGCGTCTTCATCCTGAAGTGTTGTCTACCTGTTTTCCAGGTGGGTACACGGTGAAAAAACATTAATATGACTGTTCACTAAACCGTAACATTATTTAGAAAGACTGCGACGAGGCTGTGACGGGATTTAAGTTTGTAGCGCCGAGTTAATTACTTGTGAAAACTCCGCCTCTGTTTCCAGTTCTGTTACTGGCGGGAAAATGATAAAATGGCAGTTCCTGTAAACGCATCATTCTCCTGTGAATGTACACATCTCGTAGTTCAATATTTAAGCTTCCTTTGGTCCAGACCACCTGTTAAGTAAAGTCAAGTTGTGACCTGATATGTTAGTATAAAGTATCCCTAAGTGCTGTGTTTATTGTCTTGAGGACAGTCTTTAATAACAGGGAATATCAAAAGAAAATACCTTTAAGCACTTAAGTTTATTTTGACACTAAGATGGAAGTCAAACTATCTATTTCACTGTGACCTGTTCAGAAGCCAGCACTGAAGCTACCATGTGCCTTTAAACTATTGGGAATGTTAATTCCTGTGTAAAACTGTGAAGTAACTGGTGAGGAGTGGAGAGTAAGGAAAGCCTGTACTATTTTGGCTTATTGTGTATTTGATTTGTCATTATTTAATTCTTAGTCTTATATCAGTTTTACTGACAAAGCAGAAGACCAACAAATGGACATTTAAACAGGGACACTTGCACTAGGGAGTGAAATGTTCATTGTTTCTATGAGATTGTGGAAATAAAGAGAAGGAAGTCAGGAGGAGAAACGAACGGTCTGCTTGTTCATTCCTAATGTATTGTCTACCTGTTTTCCAGTGAATTAAGTCCAACCGCTCAACAAAAATCCATTTGTTACTACAGTCTCAGCCACTTGGGGCATCAAACAGCAGACAGACACAGTTAGCAACTAGCTGCTGAACATAGTGGAGAATTTCACAGCTGAGGAGCCAGATCTTTCTCTCTGTTTTTGGTCTCCACCAACTCCTCAGACAGAATAGAGTGAGTTTTGGGCTTACATTTAACAAACACCACTGTTCATTTATCAACTTATAAGGTACAACATCTGCTCATGCGATACAATATCCCCTCACAGCACTTAAAGCATAGACACGGTAGATACAGGTTTCAATGGTTATTTTTAGGCACTCACTTGGTTAATGTTATTAGAATATTTGTAGTGAAATAGGCTTTTCACTGACAAGAACTCATTGAGAGTCTCCAATTCATTTATCATAGCAGATCAACTCAGCACAGCAAAAAAAACTTACAAATGAACATAAATGTGGGTCACCAAATCTACACAACACTACCCTCATAGTCTAACCATGTAACCATAATACTGAATAACAACAGCTAAACTGTAGGAAGAGCAGCAAAATTTCAAACTCAGTAATACAAGTGTACATGATTCAGCTGAAACGGATTCTTTAACACAGTGCTTTTGTTGCCTAAACCTAAACTATATGTCTCAAGGTGTGAACTGTGGTCTCAGCTATCACAGTCCTGCCCTTCATATGTCTACCATCCACCCCAACCACCTCTCTGTAATGCATAATTGTTACACCTTGTACTTTGCCAGATAACAACTCCAGGCTGCAATTATGCCCCCCCCCCAAAAAAAATGTAATGTAATTTCTGGAGAGAGTGTTGCTCACAGTTAAAGTTTTAGTTTTTCTGGGATCACTGGGGTTAAACCACTGTGGGACACTGAGCTGCGGAAGTGATAAAACTTGTAACCTTAAGGTTAGGACATAGTCCCTACCCATAAGGGCACCCTCTTGCCCTGACTCGCTCTCTGAAAAAGTGGGATTTTATTTTTGTCAGGTGAGTTTTATAGCACAGGCCAGTGCACTAACAAGCCACATCAATTTCTGTATGTGGAAGAAAAGCTTTTCCTTTCCTTGGACTTCATAGAGGAAGATTTCTACAACATGTTTATTAAATGCAACCACTTCAGACTATGAAACAGTAGTATTTTTTACAATATTTGTAAATATAGATGTATAATTGTTTTTTTAATTTGGTGCTTTTTGCAGTTCCTCTCATATTTTTTTCCTCCTCAACTATCTCTGTTTCTCCCTCTGTCTTTCTCTCTTTACACTCCTTCCTCTTCTGAAACAGTTAATCAGGGGGCTCATATCCAAGAATGTTATGATCATGTTCAATACGCTTCGGCTCACATAACTTTATGTCCAACAAGGAGCAAATGAGCGAATAGAGCGAATCTAGCGAACAATTTGTCCTTTTGGCGCAGCACGTATAATCTTTATTAGATTGAGCCGTAACATGGTATTGGCAGCAATTAGGCCCTGGAAGGAGGCACTACTGCAGAGGTTAATAACTGCAGTGTGTCTGTGTGAAGCTCTGTTATGATAGAAAGGTTAGCTGTATTAGTGACGGTGGCAGTGGGCCAAGCTAGAGAGAGAGGAAGACTCAGGGCTGCAAGGCCAAGCTGACTGTTTGGGCGAAAGCATTCACGCTGGAGACTCCGGGTGTACAAATGTTCCGTTCCCACTGAGACAAATCGCCGTAGGTGTCTGGCCTATGTGCTGTCCATAACAGATTGGTCTGCAAAACTCATAGAGAAGGTTATGTGGCAGTTTTAAAGAGAAACTTCAAGTGGATGTGACTCAAGAAAAGTGTCTTTCGTTTGAAGCAGTTTTTTGATGTTGAAAGTTGTACCTCTAAAAATAAATATCAAATTTTGGATTAACTGTATAAACTATGAAAAATAAAAGCAGATAAAATAATACAAATTTGGAAATTTTAGAAAGTCCCACAAGACGTAGAACAACAACATTATGAATGTGATGATATACAGTATCAGCTGAGGCAACCATGCATGAAAAACACCAACATTTCTGAAATTTGGCTCATCAATAAGGCCCAAAGATACTATCATTTACTTGAGCAGCAACTATGTCAGAGTCAATAACGTCAACTTCTGATTAGTTCAGGTTCCATTAAAAAAGTTAATAGACATACAATTGCAATATATATATATATATATATATATATATATATACACACATATATACACACACACACACACACACACACACACACATATATATATATATATATATATATATATATATATATATATATACATATCAATAACATTGTTGGACTCTTCCTCTTCTTCCTTGTCAAAACTTGGAGTCCACATTACCCATGATGCAACTTGGTTGGAGATTCAGGTGAGTTATGCTACCATTGGCCTCAATCAGAGATGAGGGGTGGGCTAGAGAGGTCTGATGAACTCACTTTTTTTCTATTCCCAGATTTATTCATTTTTTCAAACTTTTTTCAAACCCCAACTGATACCGACTCAAATGACAAAATAATCAGACTTCACGCAGCTCGCTCTTGATCCACAAAAGGCTTCACGCATCAACTTTTTGCACAGATGCAGCAGTACGCCCCAACACCTGTAAACAAACTGTGATGTTTAAAATTGGTGGAGTTCATCTTTAATCTCCACGATGCTGTTGCATTCCTTGATTGTAAAGTTCGACTTTACTTCAAGGACAAATCACACAAACAGTACACATGTATAACCTTCATTCATTCCTCCTCAGCAACAGGCTGAACAATGCATACAATTATGTAAGGGAAAAAAAAAAAGAGTTTTAACAATTTAGGATGATTTGTAATAATTATACATTGTATGTATTATGTAAAATAATTAAATGGCAGATTCTGACTCATTCTCGCAACTTGCATCATGAAAACGTCCTGAAAACATTCTCACTTTTAGTGACATTTACTACAACAATTTTAATTCCCCATGTGTTGTCTTGTTTCTCCCATTTGTGCATTTCAAGGTTTTTCACTCAGCTCAGTCATGGCCTTGACTTATTTTCTACAGAGAAAAGATTTCTACTCCACACCATATTCGACCTAAATCAGTAAGACCAGTAACATACAAGTTAAAGATGATATATGACAGGGGCGACATAGGCGATTACATAAATTGTCACAACAGTTCAGATTCAATAATTTGCAGCAGTCTGGCTTAATTTTGCCACAAATTACTTGCTTGTATAGCTTGTATAAGTAGAATTTATTTGGGGTTAGTAACTGATGTGAGGATTAATATGGTCATGTTAAAAGTTATAAAATATAGTTATATCTTCTGCTGCAAAATGACCAACCTATAGAGCTGTACAGCCAGTGTGGCGTAAAACAACGCCTAGAATAAGCTTGCAAAATTGCTAAAATAAAGAAGTCCAAGATCGGGGCAAAGTTTTTTGATGTGTGAGCACATCACACTGGGATTATTAAGAATCTTAGTGTAATTCAAAAAAAAAAAAAGTGCTACATGAGGAGTATAGAGAGGCAGCATTTATATAGATATCAATAATGAAGTCCTTGCATGTAGTTGAAGCCTGTGAGCACATATCCACTCTAGTGAATTTCATTTAATTAACGACCAGTGTGTTAACATCCCCTCAGGATGCTTTAGCTGCATTGGTGTATGAATTAACAAAGCACGAAGGTGCAAGAAGCAAACATGACACAAACTCATGAAACATCTCCATCAACACGTTCTAATGTTGCGTCAAAAGGCAGACAAGGAGCCCCGTAGAGCGAGCGCACACACCTGCACAAGCACACACTCTGCTTTGGTTCGTAAACCCTTTGCCAGAGTCACGGCGAGACGAGACTTAAAGTTCTGAGAAACACGGAGACATGCGCCACGACTGTCAGTCTCGGATGCAAATAGACACTTGGTAGCAGTTCCAGAGACATCTACCTGCCACTGCTGAGGCCATTTGAAGTTGGAGCGTTATTGCCAACGATGAGATCAAAGGCACGCTGCCAGGATGGCTCTATCTCGCTCTCTCTCTCTCACACACACACACACACACACACACACACACACAGAGCTTCTGTGTGAACGTACATCTACAGAAGAGAATTAGAAAAGGGAAGCGAGACAAGAGGGAGAGACATAGGGACAGAGAAGCCTCTAGTTATTCTGTTGACATTGTCTTTCTTCATCTGCTTGGCTCTTTGCGTATTTATTTAGTCTGACTTGAATAAATATCTTCTTTAGCCTGCCACAAAAAGTGAGAGGAAGTGGGTGATGGGATCTTTAATCCCTCCTCCCCTCTCCCTCATCTACTATGTCTATCATCTCTCTCTTTCACTAGCTGGCCTCTAACTTTTATAATTGGGAGCTTCTTGTACATGAGACCCCGTTTAAATCTACCCATTCCTTCATCCCCCCCCCCCCCCTCCTTTCCAACCCACTCCATCCACAATTTATAACATATTGACTTGTGGGTGTTTCCATGGTGGCAGATTTAAGAAATATGCTTCACCGATAACTTGATGGTGTGTATGCGTTTTTAATGTTCGTTCACTTCTACGTCTGCACTGTATTTGGTGACATATGTTCACATATTTAACTGCACAAACAGACCATCATCATCTAACATCTAAGACTTGGACCACTTCCTAAGGCTGCACTAATCAATATTTTGTACATTACCAATGGCTCTCATCACTATGTGTTATGTGAAAGTTGCTGCTAGTAGTAATGAACCCACACAAGTTTGCAGCTTCCTCCAGCTCTACGTTTTAGCGTCTTTCAACTCGTTATTTCGGTTTTGTCTGTACTGTTTCGTTTTGCTCTCACTGCTACCACCAACCCAGTTTCCTGGCAGATGTTTTCTCTGAAAACTCTGATAAACCCATTGTAAACTACCTGCCCTGCACCAAAAGGCAGAAATACAAAGTTAGCGACTAGAGACTGTTGTGATCGCCCTCCTCCAGGTGCTGCTAACCTTTATGCTGCAAAACTATGAAACTGAACCTCTCGCATCTTTTATAACAATATCTAAACACCAGACTGGTAACTTTGTTTGCTGCTGCATTCCAATCCGTCTCCTGCAGGTTTCTCTCTGTGTGTAACTCACACTCCTTGTTGTGCTGTGGGAACCTTCAACTTCTTATACCGGACGGTTGGCTGAAAGCAGCAGACAGGTAAAAAGCTGTCAAAGAATCACAGCAAACTTCTTAACAACAGCAACTCCTGAGGAGTGTTTCTTTTTCAAGTTTGCGTGTCTCAACAACATATATTGTAAATGCAAATGGGAGCTGGCTGGCTGTTTTTTTTTTGCTTTTGGTGTCCAAAGCTGCATGCTAGCACGACATGCATCCATCAGATTGTCTGTGTGTAGTGATTATAGACACAATGGAAGATTTAATCTTCAGATCAAGACCAGAGTATGACACAGTCAGGCTGTACTACTTGTTTAAATTTACAAACCTAATAGCTCCATCCACTAATGCAGACCATGGGCTGTGGTTATAAGCTTCTGACAAACCTAGTAATTGGACGTTAAGTCTCGCTTCTGCCAGCAGCAGAGAACAGGCTGTAATTGCTACAACATAATGCTTTGGGGGAGTTGCGCCCATTCAAAATAAGTCCACCCAAAGTGCTTGTTTTTGCCACTGACAGGCTCAAATTATTATTGGAAGTGTCTGACAACATTACAGCGACGATCCCAGTTGAGACAGACCTGTAAGATCCTTTTTTGTTCAGCACTAGAACCGCCAACGGGCCGAGTTCACCCATTAGTAGTAAGTAGTTAGTTAGTTGATTCTGTGGTTATTTCTCTACATGCTACTCAAACACGCTTTGAACAAACATTCAGCACCTTGGCTGAGAGAGAGAGAGAGAGAGAGAGAGTGAGAGTGAGAGACTCTTGAACTTGCATGTATCCAAGCAGTTGTGCGTACAAAGCTTTAAAAGTCCAAACAAAAATATTTAATGCAAAGAAACAATTCTATTCAAGTCCAAAATTTAAACATTTTTAGTAAATTTTTACCCAACTTTACAAGACAGTGCAGTTAAAAACTATAAAAAAAAATGAGGGAGCCACCCACCTCTTTCGAAAAGACCGCAAAATAAATGCATGTTAAAGGTGACCAGGAATTAGACAGAATCCCCTTCAATTCAACATACTCATGTTTCAGCACTGTGGTACTGAACAGCTCCATTCTCCCTCGCACAGAAGGCTGAACTCTTGCATGTAAGAGTGGAAGGAAAATGACTGTGCTCCTGCGGGGGTAAATGTTACCCATTGGAAATTATAGGTATGATTTCCCTTTTTGTTTTTTAAATCTGGCTCCATCTTGATAATCTTTAACAAGAGGCAGCGCTACATAACACAGTGGTGGTTCTAGTGTTAACCAGGCTCAGCCCTTTGTATCGCTCTGAAAAACTATAATTTTGCCACGTCATAACATGGGAGTGGCTAGTCTGCTGCTGCCTCCATCAGTAAAAGCAAGCGCTTTTAATGGACATGCTTTGATCTGGCAAAATTGCCCTTGCGTTACTTTACAGCCATTAAAGCTTAGCTGCTGCCTGTTCTTGGCTGCTGGCAGAGGCGATCCACTGGGCCAAAAGTAGGGCCCGGGATTAATGAATAGCAGAGTTCTCCTTTAAGCTTGGACTGTTTGGGCCTCGTGTCGCATTTTTAAAAGAAATCTGTCCCCGTTGTCTGTCAGTAAAAAACCCTTATCTGCCTACACTGTGCCTCTTGGGCGCTCTTGTCTGTTCTGATTGGCCTGACGAGAGACTGGGTCAGTATCTCAGGTATCTGAAACAGATACACACACAGACGCTGACATGGCTGGGGAGGTCAAGTGTTGTAGGAAGTCCAGTGCTCAGTGGGTGTAAGGAGGTCATTAAGTAGAAAAACAGGGGAAAGACCAATAGAACGTAACAAAGAAATAGAAAATGGAGGGGAGATTTTGTGGAATGAGAAGAGTGGCTGGAGCAGCAAGTGTGGTTCAGTCTTTATGCTGTACCCATCCATCTCTCTCTCTGTCTCTCTCTCTCTCTCACCTTTCTGCCTTCCAACTCCAGACTGTCCCCAATGTGGACGTCCACCATAATGAAAAAGGATGTGTGTGTGTGTGTGTGTGTGTTTGCATGACTGCGGGCACACACGCATGTGTGTGACGTGTGTGGTAATGAATAAGGATGTGCTGTGTGTGGAGCTGGTCGTTAATCACTGGCAGTGCTGGCAGCTAACAGATAAGCAGATTGATCCAAGGCCACCGAGGGAACGCCGCCTGGCACTGGCCCATTCATCACACACAGTCACACACACACACACCTACACACCTATATACACACAGACATGCGTATACAGTACACAAACATGCGCAAAGACTGCAAGACTGCACTGGCCAAAGTGTTTGAGCGCAGGATCATCTCTGACCATTCATGTTAGCATCTGTTAAAGTTACCATGGTACACAGGCAGCTGGGAAAAAAGAAAATAGAGAGGAAGAGAGACAGGCTGTGGGGCTGCACAGTCATAACAGCATCTGCAACTGCTCTGTGACTGCTCACCTGTAAATCAAAACCTGACATTTGTTAGTGTCTGAAAAGACGTGCACACAAATGCGTACAAACACACACTTATATACGTACACACACGGAGAGAGATAAGGGTCTACGCTTTGGCCATCCACAAATCCCACAGGGGACACGGAGACGCTGGAGCTGGGGGAAGAACGGACGGATAGACGGACGGATGGATGGTAGGAGAGAAGACAGAATGACAGGATGACAAAACAGAGTTAAGGACACGCTCCAGTACTATGTGACAGCTCGGCAGGCCCACCGGGGACTGGGGGAGCCAAGAGGAAGAAAGCAAGGAAAATAGGGAGAAGAAAGCCAGAGAGGAAGCAAGAGGTCAAACATCTGTGGTTTCTCTTTTCTGTGGCTTCCATCACATGGTCAGTGGTGAGAGGAGAGACAGTGAGAACCGGGGATGTAGAGAAGAGTCAACCAGGCAGAACTCACTTTACCTGTCATTTTATGTACGAGATAAAGTTACTATTATACTATTTCAAGCTGACTGCAACTTAGAAATCAGTCGTTTTAAAGCTGGAATACATGTTTTGGGCCACTTGGGGGCGGCAGCACAAGCTATAAACACACCACTGACATATTACCGCCATGGATGTATATTTAAGAACTCGATATCGGACCACTGCTCAGCCGTCCTTCAATTTTTCCCCGAGGACACTTGTGGTATTGCAACGGAAAATCCACTGTAGTCCCAAACGCTGTGTTTAGACCAGCATTGTAAGAGAGACACCCGTGAAACTGCCGACAGGAGGACACCACCAGCCATCAACGCAGCCCTTTATTATCCTTTGTGTTGTATAATTGTAAGCCACGGTGGTTTAATCGCATTTGCAAACAACACTGAATAGGTGCCGTCTTTACCTTTGGTATCCAGTTCATATAGTACATCCATGCTTATCACTTTATAAAAGTACACATGGAGAAATATTAGCAGTCATATGGAATTGTGTTCTTGCTAGCTCACTAAATATAGGACCAACGTGACTTAACGTGTCTTAGCTTTAGCCCCATGAACACCTCACGGAAATACCTGGCTTGTTAGCTGCTGCTCTGTGCTCTTCTAAGCTCACCTGACAGTCACTAAGGTTTTCTGTTTACCGCTGGATACTTGGCTACTAGCATAGCATAGTGTGTGTGTGTGTGTGTGTGTGTGTCTGCAGTATTATATATTTTTCCTATGTGCTCTGGTATATCACTGTATGTGACTTTCAGCTAGGTTTAAATCAATTAATGAGGTAACAAGCTAACAAATGGTTGACACAATGCAGAGCTGCAGCCTTCCTTTTCACTTGGGCTCAACAACCAAGAAATTACACCTTACATTATTATTATTATTTTTTTTACAACAGCAGAAAGAGGTTGAGGGTTAAGTGCTAACAACAATCTTATCTTATCCAGTCTTCATAACCAACCTCTCAGTCAGTCATGAAAACACATATTAGTTCGATCAAATGTGCCAAAAGCTTCCAGCCATGACTCTAATGCATTTTCATGTTATCACCTGGATAACCTGAATGCTTTCTAGTGGAAAACATATTGACATTAATTCATAATGTATTTGATTACTTAAGCTGCACTTGTCAGTTGAATTCTCATTATGTATTTAAGCTGCTAAACTGAAAACCATAACTGGCCTGATTTATACAATGTGAATGTGTGAGGTAAGCACGTTACAGCTGCGGGGTGGTTTATGTTTTATCACTGGAACATTTTGCCAGCATGATGCATCCTCACAAAGTGTTGTGAAGATTGCCTGGCTCTGTGGTGTAGATCATTTCCATTATCAAACATTGGATACTAAGTATTTTAACTTAACATTCAAGTATATGAACAGTAAAAAAGCGATTCTGTGTAAAATGCCTATAAAATGGCTATATTTCCTCTTTTATTGTGTTGGATTGCACAACAGGACGTCAGACACACAAGGAAAAGAGCTTACAAATGGACTTGAGTGTAGGTGGACATGTCTTACATATTCATCATGCCACGCCATTTATGTCTGAACTTAACTCCAGGGCTGGAATAAGTGCAGCAGAGTTGCACACGTAGAAACGAATTAAGCAATGTGCAGCACTTTGTGATAAGGCACCTCCTGCAAGGTATGCACTTGAGGTGGGGAATATATAAATCAAAGCGCGTCACGTGCCCAGTCCTCTGCAATGTGTCGTGTGCTTTTACAACTGTCTTGACCTAAATCCAGGTCTAGGGTTAGTTTCAGTAACCAGTCAAGAGTTTCAGTCAAACTCTTTTTTTACTTTTGAGTTCACACTTACACGTCCCATGTAATGAAAAATGTAGTTTTTACATGATTTTTCAACAGAAATATGTGTTTTTATTGTGCCTATAGACAGCCAGACTATGAGAAAAGACCATACTCTCTCTTTTCCTCCTGCTCCACCGTTCAGTAAATGTCTGTGAAAATGCGTTTAGATTTGGCTCCCTTTATAATGTCACAAGAGGATCTGTTGATCATGTGACCTCCTCCAGCCCTTCAGTAGCCCCCGCACCCCTGAATCCACCTCGCTGTCAAGCCATTTTTCATCCAAAGTCATCATGGAGGCGGTATAATGATGATTTGGCTTAAGCACAAAAATATGCTATTGTGCCCTAGCGATATATTGGCAAGATTCAGACAAGATTTGATTTTAATTTCCTCATCATATCAGCTAATATATCAGTTTCCTCACCATATCAGTTTACCATTTATTTTACAGTGATGGGTTTTTATTGATTTAGTTGGATTCAATTGTAAATTTGAGCGGCGTTTGTAAAACCCTTATTTTACAATATATTTTGTACAGGTGGGACACTAAAGTAGAAACTAACATGCCGTGCCAAGTAAGACTAGCCCGAAGAATGACCCATTCTAAATCCATTCCATTGCTAGGCCATGCTAATCCTATTTCTAAGTATGTAAATACCCACTTCTAATGTTTGCCTTTATTAGTGCCACCCTCTGGCAACTATCTTAACGTGTACCTTGAAAACCTGCTAAAAACCGAGAGCTGCACAAAAACACACCACAGTGTAGTCTTTTGAAAAAGTTGCTCTGGGTACAAAACAACATTTGCAAAGTTTACGTCAAGAAATAGCACAAATTTGAAATGGGGAAAAATAAAATGCAAACTAATGCCTAACAGCAGTGGATGGAGTTGGAAAGGATAGGAGTTTATTAGGAGTTGGGTGCAAATGGAATTAACAGCTGGGGGCATTAATTCTCCAGTGGTGAGACATTAAACCATAATAAGAAGAGGCTAAAAGCATATAATTATCAGAGCGTAAGTCAAACCTGCAAAATTAGTGAATTAAAAATAGGCCTAAAATGGACAAGAGGTTGGTAGAAGAAGGAAATAAGTTTCTGAAACTGTGCACAACAGAAATAGAAAGGTTCAAGTTGCTCAACTCGGCTCAAAAGACATCATACTGTACCTTTAACAAGCTTTTGTGACCACAGCACACTGCACTGAAAAGTCTTCCAAACATATGGCCATGGGCTTGAGGTAGATAAACCTTCTGAAGCCTTATACAGTACATTCAAAGAATATATTGATCTCCCCACATTTATTGTTCAGATTTCTTTTTGCTCTGTGTCCCTGATTCAAGTGCTTTATTTTATATGAAAATCAAAGAAAGACGCTAACAACTAGAACTTGCTTTATCTTTGCATAATACACCAAAATCCTTGGTGATAACTGCTGCTTTTGAATCACTACATCCAGAGCAACTTGTCTCAATTTACAATGTAACCAAAATCTGCTGCATTTTAGCCATCTTATTCCTTGCCTGCTGTCTTGCTTTCCCTCCTCTCTCTACTCCTGTGTATCAGTATTTCTCTGTAACCCTCTAGGGTGCAATTTGATGTGGAGATTGGGTACTGCTGTATCAGCAAGACTCAAAACTGACATTATCAAAAACTCATCATGTCTCAGACATTGCTCTCTTAACATTGGCCAGTCCCCATAAAAATTAACAACCAAAAGCATTGCACGCTTATCGATCAAGACCTCTTTTCCTCAAAAGGCACCAGAATGGTGTTCACCTTGAACAACCGCCTTGGAGTACAATGAAACTCAGATCATATTATGTGTCTAAACACTCTGGCTTCTTCACTGCACACCCTTGGCCCCTTTTCTTCCAAATGTTGATTACTTATCTGATACCAAAGCTTCAAGGTAGACTCTGCAGTCAGGTTAAATGTGTTTTTATTCTATCATTAACCTCTAACAGTAAATAAGTTGCTGTGTGTTTCAGAATTGCAGTTACATACCGCGTAGCCTGTACATTGACAGTAGTGCTATTGTAGTTCACAAGACTTCACGGAGTTGCTAGCAGGCCTCCGATTTTGGGAAATTCATATAAATAAGCTAGAGCCAGCAGCTGATTAGCTTAGCTTAGACAAGAAACAGGGGGAGACAAGGGACAAGACTCCAGGAAGTCACTGTGGCTGGCCTAGGAATTTCCGGTCTTTATGTTTAGCTAAATTAACCGGTCGCTGGTTGTAGATGTAGGATGTCTATGAAATGGCGGCACATTGTGTTGCCCAGTTGTCATGGCGATTACCTTACATGATTGGCTGTTAGAAAGGATGTGCAACTAGATGCAGGGATTGAGGGATAGGGTGGGAGGTGCAGAGATGAGGAAGGATTAGAAAACCCCATTGCGAGCAAACCATGAGCTGTAATCATTCAGCAGGAACGCCGGGGTTCTCTTCCATTATTCATTCCTTCCCTCCCCTCATCCACTTCTCTATCTCTCTCTCATCACACATTGCTATCTTCCCATGTACAGCAGCTTTTTGTCATCAGTGTGTTAGAGAAAAGACGGGTACAGAAGTGTGTGTCTGTGAGACAGTTTCATACTTTTGCTTGAGTCAAACCTTTGGCAGCACTCAAGCTCTATCTATCTATCTATCTATCTATCTATCTATCTATCTATCTATCTATCTATCTATCTATCTATCTATCTATCTAAGCATGCCTGCCCACGATGTACTTGATTGCTGTTCCTGCTGTTACAGTATGAGTGGGCTGCTGGCTTTATACAGCACACCCACAGTGGGAGAACAGTTTTTTTGATGTTTACCGTGGGCCAGATGAAGTGCCGCAAACCTACAGGTCAATATGAATTAGTAGACCAAATTATTGGGCCGGCTAAAAATCAGCACCGCCTTGTTTTGTGAAAATTTAGCGAGCCAGCAAGAGTAA
Source organism: Pempheris klunzingeri (assembly GCF_042242105.1). Lineage (NCBI taxonomy): Eukaryota > Metazoa > Chordata > Actinopteri > Acropomatiformes > Pempheridae > Pempheris > Pempheris klunzingeri. The sequence continues at coordinate 24,422,289 of NC_092014.1, read as the reverse complement.
ACAAGCCTCCCAGTGTTGTTTACCTCTGTGACGGCTCACACCGATGAAAATATCTTGATGCACTTCTGCTTCTGCTTTTTGTGCTACAAGTCCGTGTCAAGTAAAGCCTTAATGTGCTGGCGCACTTCACAGCCGAGCCCCCGTGGGTTTGAGTTCCTCATGCATTAAATGATCCGCATTAGAATCTGAAACCTAATTTAGGTGACAGCTCTGTTGAATAACAGAGTTGTCGAGCACCCTCTGCACATGGTCCTCTGGCTACCATGAGCAATAAAAGAAAGCTTGAAAAGGTGAGAAAATAGAACATTAATGTGTGGGTTAGTATAACTTGGATTATTATGAATAAGAAAACCACCTCAGATCAAGATCAAATGTGTGCTGAGATCTTTGTGGATGTGTCTTCAGGTATATTCTACAGCTCGAGGAACTTATTCTCTTGTATGTGGCCTCATGCTTATTCCCAAGAGTTGGGGGGTAGGAGGCTCAGAGATTCTCTCACTTTCTCTTTTCTTCAGTCTATGACATTGTGATCCGGATTCTCAAGCACATGAGCACAAAGAGAGCCTGGTTCAAAGGAGAGAGCCCCTGAAGTTCACAAGAGGGTGGTGTGGTGGATTAAAGGCAAGTAAAACTAATACAGAGGGAATGTAGGAGATCCAGGCAGAGAATAGAGTTGGACTTTGAAAAAAGCACACAGATATGCTACAGTAACAGAAGAAATAGCCAGTCAGAACAACCTTATGAGTGTACAATCTAAAATCCAAGCAATTACTTATTCATGCTTTGGTAATCCCAAAAGGTTTACCTTCTGTGGCACAAACCCCTGCTTTGAACGTAGCGAGAGGTACCAATTCCCTTAAGTTTCAATATTCACAACTTATTTCAGAAGATCAAGAATTTTTCAGCCATCTGTAGTTCAACTTAAAGCACAGTCAGCAAAGAGGAATCCCCAGGAGTCAGAGTCCATTTTCTGTAATATCAGCACATGAAGAATCTATTGTGAAGACGAGCAGATCGCCGGTACAGCCGTGTAACTGGTGTGCTGTGTGATCACACTGAAATCAGTCAAAAAGGAGCCAGGGCCTACAGATAATGGGTGACAAATTAATGTTAATGATTGTTTGGGTCAACAAACATCAGATGCTACCTGCACAACACACCCAAATACTTGACTGAACTTGTGGCAGTCAAGTTACATTGCGGGTAATGTCGACATCAGGTATTGGCAAGGAAGAAGCACGAAGTGAATAGTAGAGATGAAATCTCTGGGTCTGATGCATCGAATTTGATCTTTTTAAACTGTCCATCGTGAGTCTGTCCGTTCAACTGAAAATTGAGCACATGCAAGACCGGACATACACGACTGAGGAAGCTCCTGCGATACAAAATGGACCTTTTTGGTGAGAATTTGTGAATGTTTTGTCAACTATTGTTTCCAAGGTTCCAAGATTACCTTACAGACTCTGCTTTTTGTTTCAAAAAGTCAAACCAACTGAGACATGTTAGAAGTTGTGCTTCAGATTTAAAAAAAAAAAAACCCTTGGCTGTCATGCGTTATGAGAAGACGACAATTTCAGATATAGAACAGAACACAGCAATTACTTTCTTTGTTTTAAATGTATTCGCTGATCAGCTCTTGCTAAGGAGACGTGTTGTAACCATGCCATCCCTGATATCACTTAAGGTGTTCTTTACTAGACGTGCATTTAAATTTAAGTTAATTTGCGTTCATTCCAAGTGCTTGACGTACAGTTCAGATTTGCTTTTGCATTTTCTATGAAATGTTAAACACATCATGGGAAATTAACATAAAACCACGAACAACTTTATAAATCGGACCCCTGGTGTTAGTGTACTTTACTGTAATGCATTTAAGATCCAGTATTCCGAACCTCCCGTGGAGATGATCAAAGCAACATTTGGCAGAATTTTATGAGCAAAATGTAATTTCAATACATCTCAAATCTATGCACTTGGGGTGTGAATAAACAGAGAGCAGGCGGTGACGAGTGTAACACACAAGTGAAAACTGGATTCTGAGAGTACTCTGACAAAACAAGGTATTACTGTCAATTGTTAAACACTTAAAGTATGCGACTGGGTGGAGGGGACTTACGCGGCATCAGTGTCTTATTGAGAAACAGAGGAGTTTAATTTAACCGTCTTTCAGTCGAAATTTTAAATAAAATCCATCAACATTAATAGAAGAATGCTAATAGTGGGTGCAAAGAGGACATGTAATTTGTAGCTCATGCCTCATATAAATTCTCTTTCTGTCTCCTTCTACCCTTTCGCCCATATCCATCTTATTGGTCCAGGCCTTTGAGTCGCCCCAACCCTCATCACCAAATCTCAGTCGAAATCCACGTTAACACCACATCCATCCCCATTCCTCTTCCCCCGGTCCGCCCCTGACTCAACTTGCCCCTCCGAGGGTCAAGCCCTCTAAAAAGCCACACTGGAGTGTTATTATGTGTGCACCCTTTTAATCACATCCTCCTGGTTTTCATCACAGATCCCACGTACCCCTCCCCAACTCTGACACCACCACCTACACACACTGGAGATGTGTATTAATATATAATTCATCAACCATGCCTTTGCTCCAAAGCTGCTATAGATGCATCCACTTGGGGAGACCGGAGCTGGAAGAAGCCGTCTTGGTGGAATAGATGACAGACCACATTCTGCTAATTAGGTTGAAATATGACGCGCTCCGCACTAGTTGTCAGTTGAATTCTCATTATCTGTTTATGTACGTTCATGGTGCGAGAACATGATGATGATGATGATGATGATAATAATAATAGTATAATGATAATATATGTGCAAATATGAGTTTAGAAAGTGTCATATATCGGCGTCTTGTAGGCGTCGTTGTCGTGTTTTAACTGGCATATTCACACATATTCAGAACACTATTACGGCGGTTGAAGCAAAGTAAAATGACAGCAGATGGAGTGAGGACAGAGGAAGAAATGAAATGGCTAGAATATGAGGAGACTAATAAAATTCCAACCATATCTGCAGCTCTGGGTTTTTCAACTCTGTAAGTAGCTGATCTATGGAGAAAAACAGGAAAGAGAGATGAGAGTGATGGGAGGAAGAGATAGGCAGTGTTTAGAATGAAAGAATTACAGTAGGTGAAAACACACACACACACACACACACACACACACACACACAGATATATCGGTAATGATTTAGGGCCACGGCCTGGCATCTCTATGACTTTCAAAGCAGGCAAGGAGCGGAAATGAAAAGATGATAACACATAAAATAATACACGCGCACAACAATGCACATACGATCACACACACTTGAGTTAAATGTCACTCGGCTCTGGTTATATTGAAGTCTGGTTGTGTGTCATTTCCACTGCAGACGGCAATGATTGACAGAGTCTGACTTCCGCTGTGATTTACATGACAGACTCAGACAGCCCTCCCATTGCATGTGCACACACTCAACATTGACACACACACACACACACCTGTAAAAGGGCATTCTCCGATGATTAGTATTAAATGTGGGCATATTTGGCTATTATGGTCAATGTGATCATCTGTTGATGTGTGTGTGTTTTATGTGTGTGGGTGTGTCTGATACATATGATGTGACATGTGATGTCTCATTACTCATGCATTATCCCTGATTAACATAAAATTTGACTTGCATTAATAACCCTGAATGCTGGCAGGTTATTATTGCCTCAGTTTGATCACATGCACTAAGAAGGAATCTGGTTTGGTGTCAGACTGGGACATTACAGTCCAATTTCATGTGAGTCAGTTCGTTTGTGTGTGCGTGTGTGTGTGTGTGTGAGAGTGTGTGTGCTCCACTGGTAGCAGCCTGGAAGGCACAGCAGGTGGGCCAGCAGCATTTCAGGGAGGCATGAACATTGCTAATTACTGTCTGGATCAGTGGTATTGTTGGTTGGCATCTGTGTGTGTGTGTGTGTGTGTGTGTGTGTGTGTCTCACCAGGGTGAGAGAAAACAAATACTAGAACTGGATACTGCTCTCTCTCCCTCTTCATTAACAGTGTCAGCGATAGTTGGATGGTGGTTAACAGTCAAGTCAGAGTTTCTAAATTTCTTAGTTGGGACTCCATGTGGGGTTGCTTGATATGCAGACAGGGTCAGGAGATGGAATAATATTAGAATATGTCATCAGTTCTGCTTGACGCTGCAGCATTTATAGATCAGCTGTGCTAACAAAAACAAGTCTAGCATGTGATAGTGAGTGACGTCCACTTTCCTGGTGTCAACATTGTGGCAGGTGCATCGATGATACTGCAGTAGTTAATGAACTGTGCGACAAAAGTAGAATTTACTAGAATGATGTTGCAAAGCAGTGTTATGATGGGAAATGTGTCAAGCAATAATAGTAATTATGAGAAGTCTGCATTTAGCTGTTTATCAGTTCCACATTTACCTGTTGTGCTGGAATTGTGAACTATTTCACTACTACTGTCATCTGCTGCTGTCACTTTTTCGTAAACTACTATTTGAACATGGAAAATACATATCTGTTCAAATTCAAAACCCACAGTATGTAAGCCATAGACTGTATAAAAGAAGCGAACCTAGCCTCTGAAAAGTGAAGCCATTGCAGACGTTCCTTAAACCTGCATTCTTTTGAAAGACCGGCGGGACGCAATCAACTGTGTAGAATTCAACAACAAAGTGACCCTAATTCTCACTGGATTTATTATCCCAGTAAACACTTTTCTAATGAGTTTATGGTCTCAGTCACTAGTTTCAAGACTTCTTCAATACAGTATGATGTTCATTTAGTCAATTTTGGTCCCCCTCAGGGTAAAATAAATAAAGCAGGGTACGCTTTAGGGCCCGCCTACATTGTGACTCACCAGTCGGAGGTGGGTCACACGTAAACTTGACCTATCACGGAGTGATCTTCACTTCTGGCTCTGAAACCAGGATTGCGACGGCCAAAATGCGAAACTCAAGGTTTCAAAACGGCAGTCCACAAACCAAACTGTGACATCACTTCTTATTTACCGCCTATGGTACAAACACTTGTTCCTATGTGTGGGGTGTTGCTGTCTCACACATTGTATGCCTAGTTGCATGACCCCAGATGTAAATGTGTTGTCATCGAGCCATGTAGAAGCCTGATAACAAAAACTACCCATTTTAATAAGACATGCTGGGTTCCCTCGACCAGGTTTGAGAAACACTGTATTAAGTCATGCCTTGACACAAAGTCGACTTTTCCGCATCTGCCAAGCTACAGCAGTTGGCATGAAATTGCATCAAAGTGTATCAGGGATCTTAGAGGAAATAAGCTCCACAAAACGTTTACACAAGTTAAGAGAATAAAAATAAAACCCGCCTCTGATGTGATTCACGTTACCACCCACTTTGTTCCTCCCACACATGAGACCTATACAGGTGGGGGCATTACCCACGGATAAAAGGATAAAAACTTTTGCTCAGGGTATCCTTGCCGCCTTATCTCACTTTTATGGATTTAATGGAGAAAAAGTTAAAAGTTGTTGAATTGGGCCAGAAAGAGGGTGAGATGACCAGACAGAGGAGTAGTGAGAGAGTGTAGTAGGTGAGGAGGAAAAAAAGAGAGGAAGGATCAAATGGCAAGAGAGAGGATAACCTCAAATAGTGGCTTCCACTCCGTCTCTCAAACGGTGATTCAGACAGGTCGTTCCTGTGAGCTCGCCTAGATATTTACACTGTGAATGTCTGTGTTTGCCAGAGAAAGATTGGTAATATTCACTCAGGACTGTTGTGACTGCAGGGAGGATGTGAAGAAAAAAAAAAGACAAAAAAATTAAGGATCATCAATTTGCAAACCCTATAGTGTGTAACAGCAGTACTTATGTAAAGTAATGTAATATGGGGCTTCCATATATGAGCCCACACTTAAAGATCAGGTACATTTTTTTTTTAACATTTATAATTAACCTTGTCTGAAAAGGTATGACAACTATTTTTAAAGGTAATGCAGGATTTAATATGTTTTGGAAGACATGAGGGCAGAAATTCAGAGGAGAAAGTGTCCGTTTGCCGTAAAGCTGCTAAAAAGGCATCATATGACGTAACATAAGGGAGTCGCTGTCCGCTGCAGTAGTAGGAGGTAGTGAGTCTGTTACAGTGAGTTGGTGTGTTTCCAGTAGGTTTTAGTGGCATTTCACCATACATCATCATGATAAATGACTCTAACCTGTCAGCATATGGAGTCCACAGTTTGCAAAGCAGGAAAAGGAGAGCTGCTAGCTTTGTGTTGTGCACGGGCGCGTTTAGTGCAGGTGAGGAAACGGGACTTCACTGCTTCATCCGTTAGGAAAAGCACGTTTATTTGTGGCGCTAATTTCAGGCCGCAGGATTATGTTCCCAGCGATATGATGGAGTTTTAAAGCTGAAAGCTCCCTGTGAGGCGGCTGTGTGTGCTGGTTCTGCTGCTGCAGCGTCGGTGGACATGGACCTGTCAGATACTCAGTTCTACCAAAACATGCTGCGTGCAGTGTAAGTCAGTGTAACTCCTAAATTTGTCAGCACAATGATTTCAGTAATGAGAAGCAGTGTGTGCCACGTAGTAATTGTAATCAGGCAGCGGACTCTCTCTCTTTCTCTCTCTCTCTCTCTTTCTCTCTCTCTGCTGATATTTCTAGTCCTTATAACACTATGTTATTGAAGTTCTTTGCTATTGGACACATCCGTCCAATTTTCTGGCCCAAACTGTTTACCTCTAATCATACAAAAAGCTCCTTAAATGCAGTTTTGCAGTTGCAGACCAACATAATGGAGCTTTTCACAAGGGAAAAATAGCAAAACTATGTTTACCGAGTTGGAAATATTTTGTGCAATGTTATGTACAGTCGGAACATTGTGTGTTTTTTTTTCTTGATTTCAAAATAAGATTTTTGTGTGAATGTCATGATGAAGCTTGAGGTTACCGTACCCTTACTTCTCAGAGAAAGTGAAAACACATTCCCCCGAAGTGATTGAAAACATTGTCACCAAAGTAACAGGGCCGAGGAAACATCCCTGATCCTAGTGTATCCCACCGTTTCAGTCAGGACACTTGTGTGTCTGCTTTAAACGACTTTTTTGACGAAAATGAACAGAATCCAAGTTTCGACCTTTACACATACCAAGACATTAGCAGCCACTCAGGAAGCAGAAAAAGTAAAAAGAACAACTGTGAGAGTGCTAGTGCAGTTTAGACAGCCTGCAAAAAAACCCAAAAGTATTGTCACTGCACACACATGACATTCTAGGCCAGCTGTGTCCCAAGTAATGCTGCCTTCAACAGGAACTTCAGATGGTTATGTAATGACTAATGAACTCTGAGCTAATCACATGGAAAGATGTGCTCCTGTATTGCTGAAACGACTGAACCTGGCTTTGACTTTTTCTCCTTTGTTATCATTGCAATATCTCATATGAGAATCAACCATTTAGCACAATATTCCTGCGTTTCAGTGGGTCTCATTTTTCAAGAAGAAATAATCTGCAAAATAACACAATAACACCCTTCAGGGGGAGGTGTGGAGGCATGCTATTTCTTTCGAACTATAAAAGAGCCGAAGGGTTTAGGTATATGGAGGAAAAGTCCATACTATAACCCATATGGACTTGAAGAGCTTTTTTCTATGTGACATTTTCTTTCACTGAAAACTAATATTTCTTTTTTCTGGCTCTGTGTCAATGGATTGCTGAGTTCTATGAGTACCTTTAATGGTCCTTATCTGAGGTTACTATTTTGATTTTCGTCTACATTTGGTATAAAAATGGCCTTGCAAGTACAGCAAGAGGCAGACCACGAGAGTGTTCATGAGAGTGGCAATCTGGGCAAAGATCGTTCTACGCAGCATGTAGTGGGATTTAGATGCCTCATCCTCTCTTCCCTCTGAAAGAGTTTCCTCTTCCGTGTTTTGATGTTGCGATCCTCAGAGCGCCCTTGTAACTTTCTCTCACGCAGAAACACAGACAGGTTTTTGTAAGTAGATTTATTTCCATTCGCTGGTTTGTTTTATCAAGGGAGTGAACATGAGTGAAGGTTCTGTTAGCGTCGTTATAGTTACAGCATCGCTTCCTCTTATTTGTTGCCTCATTTTCCCACTTCCTGGGAGCCAATTCCCATTTAAGGAACAAATGTTAGCGTGACCTTTTTAAATTGACAAAATAGGCCGACACACCCTGCCAGTTTATCAGACACGTATTGATTGCCAGCTCTAAATCTTTCTGCCATGAAGGATTTACCTCCACCAGATGTTATCTAACTAGCTGTACGTGTGTGCGCATGCTGTAATATACAGTGTTAAAGGTGACATATGATGCTCATTTCTGGTTCATGCATTTATGCAGAGGGTTTATTTAAAATATGTACACGCTGTAAACTTATTCTATATTTTATTTTACATTTTCAAGAACACATTATTTTGTTCTGATGCTGTTCACTGCTACAGCCACAGGTGCCATCAGAGATTTTGGACCTCATGCAAGAACACTCGGCACTCATAAAGCACATTGCCATACTTGAGAATCTAAAATATTATGATAGTAACAGTACGTTTACCTCTGCAATCTCTTCTGTATTCTGATGTTAATTACCTCAAACGGGGTCTTGGTGTATAACATAACTAATGATTAAATTAAATAGATATGATAGTATCTGATAGTATACCCAACAATAGCTGTGTGACTTTAAGTGCCCATAGGATTGCAGCAATTCAGAGTCGCCTATTAACCTAACCTGCATGCCCCTTCACTGTGCTGCCCTTAATTATATTCAAGTATTATATTATATGATTATTATACTGCAATATTTTAACAGGAATATGATTTTCCAATCAGGGAAAATCTCACTTGGGGTTGAAATAAAAAAAATTCTAAAAGAGCTGAATTAGCTAAACGTAATGACCATTGATCATTAGAGTGTATTTAAGCAAAATGAAATCACAAGATTGATACTGTTGTACTGTAGCTAGCTTGCCACTGGCGTCAATGTTAAGCCTGGATATTACTAATAAAATTCTTATGGCAGGCTTCCTGGATGATTTTTAGCACACCATCATTTTATTTCTGAAATTCAAACTGGCTAAAATATTATATATGGGGCCCAAATAATTTCCTCAGATAATTCATTTATGTGTATAATTTATGTTCATGTAGTATTTTTTCTCCCCTTGATGGCGCCCATGGCTGCACCACCTCCTTTCACCCTTTTGGATTACTCCGCTTTAAGGCCCCCTTCCCAAATAAATGATGAAATAAGGCTGAAAATTATTGTTCTCCTGTTTTATCAGACGCATTTTTGATCAATGATTGCAGACAGCTCTAACTTCAGTGACAAGAGCATTGCATTTCCTGTGAGTGATTTAACGTTAAGCAACGGTCACAGGAAGAGCTCTGTTTGCACTAGTAACGATACAGCTTTGGCATTATTATTGATAATACATGCATCATCTACCTATGGAACCTCTCCTGTAGGAATGACAGACTCCCCTCTACCAATACAAACTACTGTATAAAGATAATTACTCAATGGAAATGCATTGAATTGCTATTGCTGAAAAATACAGACCATGCTATTTCTGTATCAAAAATGGAGTTTGATCTCAAAAGAATCTTAAGCATTATGACTTTAATAAATAACTACAGAAACAGCCCAAGGCAAAATCCTTGGGGGTAAAACACAATACACAAACACAGACAACTGCCTGTATATTGCTTCCCCCCCCCCCTTCATATTATTCTTATTTCCTGTTTATTTGTTTTCTTTTAGCCCAACAGAACACTTTATGTTTCTTTGTGTTTTTTAGGAGATAGATGATGAATCCTCAAACTTTTTCTTTCTCGGAGTTTAAAACCAACACAATGAAACAAAAGTGTCGCATTGCATTTACGCTAATTAGAGCCACGGAGAGAAAAATACCAACTTTAATGTTTTAAGCCAGAAAACAACTGTGTAAACTGAAAACTGTTAACTTGACACATAGATAAATACCTCTCATTAGCAAGCTCATTTTCCTCAGTCCTGTTAACAGTTTTGAACCTCACTGCATCGTATTTAATATGTTATTTTTGCAAACCCTCCTCCAAAATAACAATTTATTTTATTTTATTCATTTCAACCTTTCAAACCACATACCATCCATGTTGCGTTAATACTGAACTTAACACTGAATTACATCTAGTTAAACCAATTCGTCATCATATTTTATATCTTCATCAACCCAAGCTACTAAGGAAACAGAATGATCGAAAAAAATATATAGATAATAATAATGATTGTAGAAGTGACAGTAGTTCCAAATAAAAGGTTCTGTGTAATTCGTAGCTTAAACACTTTGTTCAGCAGTTTATCATCTACCCGGAAATGTTGCTGTAGCATGAGACGGTCTCTCGTCGGTTCTCCCAGCACATACACATCAGGCAGGACTCGGTTCACAGTCAACTCTTTTTTTATTTTTTGTGCGAGCAAACACAGTTCAGGCCGGTGACTCCTGTTCTGGCCGTGTGTCTTTTCCCCTCCTTCCTCCCAGGTCCCGGCGTGCTACTGCCTAAATAGGGAGAGAGGCAATTTAGTGCACCTGTTCCCAGGTGCGCTGGTGTTACTTGCCTCTCTCCCGCGCCATCTCCTGGGCCAGCCCTGCAACTCTCTCCGTTGCAGCTGAGCTCAAAACCAGCCACCCCTCCACAGTTGCTTTGTGCACCTCTCTATCTCCTTCTTTCTCTATCTCACACGCACGCTTATTTTCTTTTGCCTGAAGCCCCACATTTACCTGCCTGTCAATCAAGCACTGACTAAAAAAGCAAATTAAAATTTGTGTACCTTCACTCCCAGGCAAATTCAAACAGAACCTATCAAGCTCAGTGTTTAGAGAACCCACCGAAAGAAACTACCTGCTTATCAATGTGCAAGAAGGCCTAGATGGAAAAGGGGTGCTCCAGGCACTGTGGGGAAAATGCCATACAAGTGCACCTATGGAAGTCAAGGTGGAGAGAAAAAAAAAGTCAAAGAGAGAAGAAATGGATGAAAATAAAACTTCAGATGAACACCAGAAACAAAACAACTTTTTTTTGGCATATTTGTTTGCTTTGAGCCGTGCTGCTAATAAATCCAGGCCACAAATCATTGTGTTCCATATCACAGTGCTGTGTGATGGCGTTCACTTTTAATGCATCAAGCCGGATTTAGATGAAAACTCTTAAATTTGAAAGGCCTCGGTATCAGCTGCTTGCCTCTGCTTTGTTTATGCGTCTAAAATCAAGGAAGTGAAACGTGGGTAAAAATTAATCTGTTTACAAATCCTGTCTCCTAATTTTCTCTCAGCCTTTGCCTTCGTAGAAAAACAACTTGCGCACTTCTGTTTAACTCAAAAGAAAATAACTCACACCATCACATTTAATCCAACTTAAAGCGCACTCTAACGGTGAATTAAGTCTAACAAAAGACAAGGTCTGTTCTCTTTCAAAACAATAATGACCACCCATCATCCAACACGCTGGAGAGCTGCCTGCAAATTAAGTGAGCACATGGATCACAATTACTCAAGTTGTCTTTACTGTTGTGAAGTATGCTATCCGACAACCTCATGTGGCATCCCCACATGCATTGAGAGCATATTGTCACTGCTGCCTTTCTCAAGTGTGAAATTACTATCAAATTGAAGATGAGCTGTAAAACGGCCTGGCCGTCTGCACCGCCTGGCAGTGGTTCTGCTGGCTTCACGTGTCACGTCTGCGGCAGAGATACAAGGAAAGCTTACAGGGAAATTTTTGCCATGTTTTATGTGGATGTCCAACCTGCGTCTGAGGGCAGTTTGAGCAAAGGCACCGCCAGTCGGCTGTTTGCTTTCAGCAGCTCAGGTTCTGCATGGCTCCTGCATCCAGAGCCTCTTGCACTGCCATTGCAGCCGTAGCCTCTGCCTCAGCTGTATACTCTAGCTAGAATAAATATGGCTGAATATCCAAGTGAGTCAAAACACTGAAAAATGTAACCTGGTCCATAACATCCACTGCACATATTTTGGGATGCCGTTTCGGATGGTGGAAAGAAACATAGTTAGTTTTGAAAGACAGGCTAAGACAACAAGAAGGTTTAATTTTTAGTAGCATCCCCCTGGCAACCCTGGGGAATAGAAATCCAAGCTGAAATAGTCCTCCCTAGTTCTTCTGGGCCACCAACTCATTAAAAGGTGAACAGATTTTGCTGTAGGAGAACTCAGTATATGTTTTTCTCAATATAGCACACACTGTGGTTACTAACACTGATTAGACATCCACATAAAAATTAGGCGGAATTTCCCTTAAAGGGATAAACCATTGAACTATGAAATTTATGACAGAAAGGAAGCAACGTTAAGATATGGTTGGTACGAATGCAAAATCAGAAAGTATGAATACAAAATAAGATATTTTTATTGCCCCCTTTCTAGTTTGACTCAGTGCTGTAGAAGCAGCTACAACCTACCACACACATTAGGGTTTGGGCCAAATAGCTGCTGTCTGCTGTGGCTTAGAGGTAGTCTGATTCATCCATTAACGGGAAGGTCAATGGTTTGATCCCTAGCTTCCCTGTTGGCAAGACACTGAACCCCAAATTGTTCCCCCTGATGGGCGGGTTGGCACATTGCATGCCCTCAGTATATGAGTTCTGTGTGAACATGTTAATGTGAATGCAGCGTTAAAGAACTTTGAGTGGTTGCAAAGTTTAGAAAGTACAATACCAGTGCAGTCCGTTTACCATTTTTTTATTTTCACAAGTGGAAAAAGTTTTTTTTTTTCCTGTGAATCACTGGAATCAGATTTTTTTTAAAAGATTTGTTCAAAAGATTAGTTTAAAGCACTCAATGCATAACCAGAGCAACAACTGCGTGGTTCCAATCACCGAGGTGACACATGGCCAAATGATCTCTTGCTTTCAGAACTGGGACTGCTGTCACTTTGACAAACACGCCAAACTCTGTTTCTAATTCTTGATATTTTAAAAGTTAACTTACTGGATATGTCAGATGACAGATCCCGGCAGTTTTAGCTGCCACATATCACTCAAGGCTCACTTTTCACTGTGTAGCATGTTCAATGAATGAATTACTGAACGTGCACCATTTACTTACAGTGAAAGGATCTTCAGACTTCTGTTTTTCGTGTTACAGGGGTTTCAACGTGCACTAGTTCCTACACTCTAGTTCCAAACAGGGCAGACTAAAGTTTTTAGAGTGTGTTTATCAGGCAAGTCTGTTAAAATAATGAGGAACTTGAAGGTGCAGCTTGTGTTCATGTGGATTAAATGTAACCGCGTGAGAAATTAGGTGATTGATTAGGCCATTGATTATTTTGAGCTAACTCCCAGACACATTTGCCCTTAGCTTGGAGAAAATAATGGCCTCCATGTGAGTGTATCCCTGCAAGTTAATCACTTGAATCACTCACTCAGTGGGTAAGTGTTTCCATAGACTATAAAAGAAATGGACACAGCTTCCTGGTCTGAAAAGTGGAGCTAATGTGGAAGCGCCTTTACCTGCACTCTCTGGTTAAATGATCAGCATGGGGCGACTCCATTAGCTCCAAAAAGAAGTCCAATTGTATGGAAACCCTACTTCTCACTTGATTTATTACCTCAGTAAACATTTTCCTAATAAGTTTATGCTCTCAATTACTAGTTTCAAGTCCTCTTCAATACAGCATGATGCATGTTTTGTAAATTATGGTCCCGTTTGGTGTAGAATAGACCATAAATCAGGCTGTGTTTTAGGGTGGGGCTACCTTGTGACTAACCACTCAGAGGCAGTCTTCCTGGAATGAATATCACTTTTGGCTCCACAACCAAGATGGCGACGCCCATGAAACCAAGATGGCGAAGCCCATGAAACCAAGATGGCGAAGCCCATAAATCTAAATCTGAGGCTTCAAAGCAGCAGTACAGCAATCAATGCGTGACATCATGGTGGCGATGTCCACTTCTTCTATTAAGTCTGTGAGTGTCTCCCTGCATGTTCGCTCGCAAATGACTGAGAGCTCCAATGAACTGAGACATGGATGGATCATTTCAGAAGACATATGCTTTTGAGCAAATTGTTTGTGAAGCGCACAACCCTAATAAATTGCTGAAGTTATAATTAAATATAATTACAAACCCGTCACCAGGCAGCCTGTATTCTTAGAAGGGGTAACATAATAGGTCAAAGTGTATAGTGCAAATCATCCCAGAAAACTCTGTATATGAACTTGGTTATGTGCTCGAATACATCAGCTTCTTTCAATCTGTGACTATAGTGTCCTCTTTGGCCAATCAAGTAATTTTTTTGGCAAGATTTGATTAATTATTATAGGTTTGAAAAATTCAAACATTTGGGCCACCCTTGGACAACAAAGTTATTGATACAACACTGACATAATATAGAGGACAAAAGAGAAAATGGCAAAAAATAACATTACATTCATTTAAAATAATATCGGCACCATAAAAACCCTAATAGGAACATTATTCATGCATTGTTTTAAGATAATACAGGCACATGATTTCAACAGGCAAGTCCCTGTAAGACCCTCATGTGGCATTTACGTCTTTATTGTATCATTATTCATAAAATATGTTATAAATGAAAACAACTTGAATTTAGAAGCTGGTGTGATTGCAAAAAAAGAAAAATGAATCAATAGAAAGACACAATTGGATGTAAAAAACACGAGCTTATTCCATGAGGGGTAAATTGATGCAGAAAAATTCAATTTGAGCAAAAGATTTCATCATCAGAGGACTCTGACGAGGAAAGAAAAGGATGGAGGAAAGATAGAGGGAAACACAAGAAAGAACTAGCGTTCCTGGTAAGCTCTGAGATCAGTGTCTGACTTATCAGTGTCTGAGTTCACCACAGGTAAAACTCCCTTTTAGTCTTTCCACACAATCAGAAATAGGTTGACTAAATGTAAGAAGTACCTTTAGCACCATGAGCCAAAAGAATACTAAACCATACCTCAAGCACGATCTGCTTCTCCCACTCTGATTCATGGACCACCAGTTTCCATGGGGACCTATCAGCCAATGAACTTTCCTCCTGTAGCCTAAATAAAACTACAGTAACCTGACTGATTAACTGAAGACACACAGTACATCACACTGTAGTGTGTTGTAGGCACGGTATGTGTGTATCTTTATAAATGTGTGTGTGTTCGTACCAAAAAGAGCTGAGCCCGTAATCAAAGTCCTTTGTTTGAGTTAATGAGGACCAAAGTACTTCAGCAGTTTTAACAGACATTTGCTTTAATTAATAATTAGCCCATGCTTTAGCAGCTGGGCATGGAATTTCTAACTGTGTGTGTGTGTGTGTGTGTGTGTGTAATGTGTGTGTGCCCGCAGTGCATGCGAATGTCTTAAGCTTTGATCTTTCCATCCATTGCAGCGATTGTGGCTGTGATGCGCTTGAAGTAAATGCTGTGAAGATTGCAGTGAAGAGTGTTTTAGGCTCCATCAGTTTCTTTCTTCCTCTGGAAGTTCTGTCGAGATATGACTTCTTTTCTCAGGTCACATGCTTTACTGGTTGTGACAGGGTCGATCCTTATATATCAGTAGACAGAAGACACAATACAAATACTGACTGCGGATGGAGGTGTGTGTGTGTGTGTGTGTGTGTGTGCGCGTGTGCGTGCATACAGTTACACATTACAGTGCTCTGTACTGCAAAACAAGGCAATATACCTATCTAAACACCCATTGACATTTCAGTTATAACTAGCATTCGATGAATCCTCTTTTTCACCTTTGTATTCTCTCCACTCAGAACTGTATCCTAAAGCAGGTCCTGTTGCTGTATGAAAAGGAAAAGGCCCTACACATGAATGCAAACACTCAATACAACCACTTGGAGAGACGCACATGCTCACACGTTTGAACGCATTTAACAGCATTAATAAGGCAACGGGCAGTTCTGTCTGTTCACCACAGGGGGTGAGGAAATGGGAAAAAGTGATGGAGGGGAAAACATTTAGTGCAAACAATCTGTGCTGCTGTTGTGTAGCTGATTTCACTCATATATAATTTGTTTTCGTGAGCGCAGCATTTGCATGCAGCCTAATAGGGAAGCAAGGAAAACAAAGGATGCAGTGTGTGTGTGTGTGTGTGTGTGTGTGTGTGTGCGTGTGTGTGCGTGCGCGACTGCGGGCATCACCCAAACATGCTGCCATAACGCTCAGCGGCCAAACGTGTCTGCCGTTTTATTTCTTTAGCACATTCGCACTTTCACACGTTCATTCACGCTTGAGCACATCGGTGCGTGCACAGGCACACTGCTTGCCCTCAATATGGGCCACAGGGACATTCGCCTATAGAGTTTTAAAGTTTTATTAACACCAGTTTGTCACTGTATTTTTTAAAAATAACACTCGATGCGTATGATAGATGAAAACAGATGTTACGTGGGCTGTGAAGTTTAAAGAAAGGAACACTTTATCAGCGATGTTTTATTCAGTAATTAGACTAAAATGCAAATGATCTACAATTTTTTTCCACCAGTTGTCCCACACTCTGACACTCCTCTGAGGTGGTAAATAGTTTTGGCACCGGGCCTGATGTCATTTCACCAACCTGACACAGTGCTAGAGACGTGAGCAGTTAGTTAAATCTGCAATAATCAATATTTCTATACTAAAAACGGATCATAGACTTTGTTATATACACTATGCTCTACGCACTCTGCTGTTTTGGTTTAGGACCCACGTTTTAATGGTTTGGTTTAGTCTCGCATCTTCCATCAACCCCGTTTCAGCTGCAGTAGGAAGCTATTTTTCGCCAAAAAAAACCTCTGATAAACTAATTGTACTGCAAGTATCCAACAGCTGAAGAAAGTCAACAACTAACTAAGTATCGCTAACAGCTAAAGAGCCTGATATATAATTTGGTTTTTTTCTAGTTAGTAGAGCAACAGGAGAATGAATATTGAACTCATATTTGTCGGGTGGCCAGAAACGTATTCAAGACAACCACATATATCTGTAATATTTCACTGTTGTGTCAACATGTTCTGCTGCTGCCAAGAAGCCAAAAATCCATTCACAGTGCTTTAAGTGGGCATTAACGGTAGTTCAAGCTGCCGTCTTTTTTGTGCCATAACATAACTGCTGCTGTGTCCTTCTTCACTCCACTTGAGGTTTCCGCGTATCTGCTCAAAGTCTTGGAATGCACGTCTTTCCATTAATTAAGTGGCTCTTTACCTCATTTTCTGTGTTGCGATTGTATTGCAGTCATCCACCTCCACCTTCCGCTAATCTCTGGTGTCATGCAGCAGATCACTACAGCAGGAACTCGATCCCTGATGTCTGCTTGTATTTAGAGGAAAAATGAAAGTGTGAGCAATATTGTTAACAATTGCACATTGCACAGATACGTTATGTGCCTGCACACAATGGTGCTCATATTGCTCCGTGTTCCCAGATCATTATTAAAGTATGCACATTGTTTAAGTACAATGTTATTATGACGGACAGGAACGATGGCCAAAGATGGTGCACCGGTAGAGATTTACGTTGACCAGCAATGATTGGTTTGCCAGAGCTGAAAGGGAGGCAGCTGTAACAATGGAGACCAAGGGGTAGAGCAGAAAAACCTAAGAATCATCAAAGAAAAGTTTCTGATGCTAAAAAAGATAAAGCTGAAAGTCATAATAAATAAATCAATAATTAAAATTCATACATAACTTTCTCACTGCCAGAGGGGGGAGACGAAAGTTCTGCACTGCAGGTTTAAGTTTTACCGTTTTGTCTGCTGACTGTGACCCAAAACATGCTGAAAGGTGCCAGCCTTGCACATACACATGCACGTGCATTTTGTCTCTCTCTCTCTCACACACACACACACACACACACACACACACACACACACAGATGATGAGATAAGGCCCTGGTCCTGGACTACATTGTGAGGCCTTGTAGAGACAGCAGAGTTCCATTAGCTAAAGCAGCCGAGCATGGCCACTGCTGGCTCATCACTATCTGCCACCCCATCTAGTCAGAAGTCTAGAGAGAGAGAGCGAGAGAGCGAGAGGGAGAGAGAAGGAGAGAGGACGAGGAGCACAGAGAGTGAAAGTGAGGAAAGAAAACAGCAAGAGAAGTTCGGAGAGAGGAAAAGAAAAGGGATGGGGAGAGAGAGAGAGAGGAAAAGAAAAGGGAGACTGAAATAAATCAGTGAATATCACTTCACACATCACAGTCTATTTGGTCAGCAGATGATTAGTCAGCATACATGGTAAAAAAGAGCTGAGGGACCAATATATTTACCATTAAAGCAGTAGTTTCATGTTTCACTGTGATTTACGAAGGTTTAAATAGCATATCATCCCCCAGTTACTCACCATATTGTTAACAATATATCAATGGTGCTGCACTATTATTGGAATCTAACTAGACATATAGAACAATTACTCATGACGCTACGGGGCTTATTCTCAGGGCGCTCATCACGCTGGAGTTGATTAAGTTAGAGAATATGTTTGCCTAACTGTTTGTCCATCTGCTTCCAAATGCCTTGGTCTCCTCTCCTCTCCTCTCCTGTTCATCATCCTGGGAGCTAACTTCTCTGCCTCCCTCTTCATTTCTCTCCCTCTCCCCCTCTCTTTTAATTCTCTGCCTGCAGAACAGTGAGGAAAGTGCTGATGAACAATTAAACATGGTCCTTCCCCAGGGAGGCAAGGTCACTCATTGTGTGTGTGTGTGTGGCTGGGGGGGGGGGGGCTGGTAAGAACAACAAACGTGCGTGTGTGTGTGTGTGAGACTTGGCAAAGGTACCGATAGATGCCAGACAGAAGAGAAAAGCTGAATAATGTTAGGTAGTTTGCGTTGGGCGCATAGTGTTGCAAATCCTTTTTGCCCATAACACTGAGCAGGTTCTCTCCCATCACCGATCATTATATCGGCTCTTCAGCTCATTGTTCTTAAAAACAGATATTGACCGCGATAAACATGTTGACGTACATCTTTAAAGGCACAGTATGTAACAATTAGCCAGAGTTTGGTCTAAGATATTCAGAAATGAACTAAAAACATGAACAGAATGTGGAGAAATAACAATATTGATGTCATGTCAAATGTACTGATGTACTGATCGTATGACTATGTATCATGTTGCAGAGATGTTCACTGAAGCAGCATGTCCCAGCTTGGACCGAGGACTGTGGGCAGGGGGAAGTGGACCAAATGGGACTTTCGGGCTGACCAAACAACAGGAAATTAGAGACCGTCTGTGCCCACATCTTTACAAACTGAATGAACGGGTGGACCATGTTCAGGTAAGCAAATTCCCCTTTTAAATTCTGGTAAGCACCAAACGTCGACGACGCTTGCTGCTCAACCACAGTTAAAGATGATGGACAATGGAAGAGGTGAAACGCTGCCACCTCCATGGCCAATTTTTTTTCAAATTGTACCTTTCAGGCTGTTTTGAGAGTGTCTGCATTAATATTGGGGCATAATAGCAGGAATCATAGCTCAGCATGCTGACAGACCATGCAGCAGCACCAAACAGCAGCACAGTGGTCCTTACAAAGCCACCCAGGAGTTTTGTAGTGCAAAGTTCAGTCACTCGACTTCACACTAACTGAGCACTGAGTGTGTCACTTGCTGAAGACTAGTTTGAAGGGATCTAAGGAGTCTGATTTGACTGCCAGTATCACAGCCAAATCGTTGCTGTGACATGAAATGTGGTTATGAAATGGGGACCATTGCATTCAGGCTATGGGGGTGCTGAATGTCTGATTTTACACAGAACTGCTTGTGAGATTACCACTGCTGGTCTCTGAGTATCCATGTCTGTACCAGATGACATCCCCGGACGACGGCAATATTCTACCTTATGCGGGTATTTTTACTTCCTCAGATATTCCATATCTTAGCAGCCAGAGCAGCTCAGCTGAACAAAAGCTGTGTCTCCAAAACGCTCTCAAACGCTCCCAGCTGTGCATTTTGCAGAGGAGGAGGTGCAGTTTCAGCTGGGAAAAAAAAAAACCCCTTTGCTTGACACTGCCAACATATTCTGTCTTCCTCTCTGGCTGGCTGTCTGGCAGTCTGGTGGTCTTGCTGTCTGCCTGTCTGCTGATCTCCTTCGACAATAGCGTTCATATGTTTTCTGGTCACCTGATGAGTCGGTGTATTTGCCCTCCCTCAGATCTGCTTTTGGTCTCTCTCTCAGCTCCTGGGGGGGAAGAGGTGCTACATGCTTCTTTATGTTCGCCAGCTAGCTGCTAACCGTCTTGTCTGCTGTTTGATGCATTCAGCAGAAACTAAAGCACTGTAAAGCCAAGGGGAGCCGCAGATTCCAGTGATAATTGTCTATAGCAGGGGAGCCCACACTTTTCGGCTCGCGAGCTACTTTTAAAATGACCAAGTCAAAATGATCTACCTACATTAAAAATGCTAAACATATATTTATTTCTATGCATACTGAGTATACTTTATATATACAATATATGTTGGCGTACACTACATAACTGCAGCTAATGTAACCCTTGGTATTACACATACAAACTGACAGCAGTAATGCACAAACAGTGATGGAACCATCAGTATTACACACAAGTGACAAGAGGAACTGGAACATTCAATACATTTATGGTCACTACCTTCCTCTGATGACTTACCCTGAATGGAGTCAAATATCTCTTCCTATCCTGTTCCCCATCCCAGAGTATCCCTTCTTTAGTAGATATAAATTGGAAGGCTA
This sequence comes from Pempheris klunzingeri, assembly GCF_042242105.1. Taxonomy (NCBI): domain Eukaryota; kingdom Metazoa; phylum Chordata; class Actinopteri; order Acropomatiformes; family Pempheridae; genus Pempheris; species Pempheris klunzingeri. Next base: position 24,401,591 of record NC_092014.1, on the reverse strand, counting down.
GCTAGTAGCTAGCACGTTTGACCACGCATGTCCCTGCCCGGGACCCGTAGCAGAGAAGAGATCACAGATTGGCCGCCCTGCACGTCAATCTAGTCGCAAACACAACTTTTTTTATTTAGGCGATCTACTGGCACTACCTCCGCAATTGACCAGTCGATCGCGATCGACGTATTGGGCACCCCTGGTCTATAGAGTGACCACTTTCACATTTACATATCGTCATTTTCATTTGATACATTGATACTATTTATATGAACTATATTTATATAATGAGTAGTTTTTGATCCCTAATATTGGGATATGATGTATGATATAATCTGGAGACAATTTATGATCATTGTTTTAATTTCAAATATCATGTGCTGAAGCAAATATCTAAAAATGTCCCTTTCCAAATACCTGAGCTCTGCTCTGTGGCAGTGTTGTGAGGCGAGAGCTATAGCAGTTAATGCGTCGCAACAGCAAGTTTTCTTCTCCAATTTATCACAAGAAGAAGAGTTTTAAGATCTCCTAGGCCACTGAAAATAAAAACAGATGGATTTGTATTTAAAGAATAAAGAATTGGTAACCGCGTATGTAAACAGTTTCTGTCAAGGATATACATTGGCAAACACACAACACACACAGACACACACTTAACAAATAAACAACACTAATGACATCACTCACAAACAGCAAGGAGACAATCATGACCATCTTGCAATGCCGCTCACCGTCTCTCTCGGGATTCGTCAGCAGCAGGGGAGTGGGTGGAGTTCAAAGCCGAGTAAAAATAAAGAAACAAAATGTAAACTGGAGAACAGGGCATTCTGGCAGTCTCCTCTCAATCACCGTCTGGCGAACCATTATTAGCTGTCTCTGTGTGTGGGAAATCATTAATTTTAGAAAAACAAAATATGTCAAGTTTATCCCTGGGGCCAGCAACTATTTCTGTGTGTTCAAGACAGGAAGTGTTGAATGCAATGATATCCTGAAGGCAATTTGTTATTTATTAATTTCCTTTCATGCGTTTTATTTGAGCAGTGGATGAAGAGGGAGTTCTAATTTGTACACAAATACACGGTCTATTTACAGCCCGGACAGGGTAATATAAAAAGAAATGCTTGCGGGAGGGAAATATATTTAATATCACTGCTATTTAAGTATATTAATTATCCGTGCTTTAGTGCGTCACCTCACATTCAGGATCACATCACTCAATGTGATACGTGCAGCTCTATTTGTATGCTTCTCATGGACTCATGCATTTGTTTTATCTACATCGCCGGTCAGCCTGCTACTTCAAATCCAGCTTGCTTCAACAATATTCATGTTTTCTGTCACGACATGGCCATGATTATTGCCATCTTTGCCAGAAAGCCATGCAGCCATAACTTGGTGGTACAAATACGGTGTTGTGTCCAGCTCCTCACTCAGGTTTAGTCACCTCCTGTGTGAGCAGCTTCGACTCCCCCTGCGACCACACACCTTCCAGCCCCTACAACTCATCCAGAACGCCGCAGCATGCCTCGTCTTCAACCTCTCCAGACCCTCCCATGTTATCCTTCTCATACAGTCCCTCCACTGGCTGCTCGTGCTGAATACGAAATCCTGGTGTTGGCAAACAAAGCTGCAAAAGGGATCCACACATGCACATCACCAGGCCACTGTCCAGGTCTACATACACCAACCTGCTCTGTTTTTCTGCCACCACTGGCCATTTAGCTCACCACCTCGATTCATTCCCAGGCTGGCTGTGGTTCCAGAGGATCCCACTGGCTGTCTCTTTATGTCTTCCACATCCCTGCCCTTATACTGCAATTTCTCATGAAGTATCCTGTCAATATTTATTTCATCACTATTTATTGTAATTCTGGCCTCTTGGTGGGATTTTGCAAATTCTACAGTTGCATTCTAATTAAGTTCCTCAGAATGAGAGTGTCAGTCAAATTAATTGAATTGTAAATGTCATTCTTTCTGCCTGCCGCCGATTCTTTTCTCCTCTTTCTCAAGAACATACGACGTTTTTTGTGCCAGTGCTGAAAATACATCTAAATATCGAAGTGTTGCATGTGCTAACTAAGCTTTCATCTTGGTAAATGTATCCTATCCAGAACGTGCTGTATATGTGTATTAACGGGTGCATGTACAGTTTTGAGTCAGTCGCATTAACCCTGTGAACCTCAGGCGTGAGGAGCTTTTCTCAGGGCTTGTTAGGTGTGTGAAATGTTGTGCATGTGCATGAATTGGACTCACACGTCACATCATAGGTCAAAGCACAATAAGAAGACCATAAAGCTTCGGAAGACTGTAGCTTGATAGCTCACTACATGCACAGTAACCTTTAAATAGAGCTGGCAAGGAATCGCTTGCCTCATAAAGCCATCTGTCCCAAATGCAATTTCTTCAACAAGATCCTTAGTGTTCACTAGCTTTTACTGCTATACTGTAAATTTACTGTTAACTTACTGGTGATAATCCTATTAGAATTTAAAAGTGTGCCAAGCATCCCTCAGTATGTACTGTAAGCCATCAGTCTGTCAGTCAGCTGGTCAGTCCACCACTTTGGTCCAGACTGAAATATGTTGGACGACCCGACTTTACCTCTACTGTCACCGGCAGGTTGACAGTTTGGGCTTTTTACGATAAGTCATGAAAACAATTGGATGTATCGCCATGAAGTTTTGCACTGACATCAGCAGATCAAAGATTACACTTAAACAGAGGTCTGTATTTCAACATTTATTGAATGGACTCACTCATTCAGTCAGCCAGTCCATGGCTTTGGTTCATACTGATATATCTCGACAGCAAGAGGATGGATTGCCACGACTTTTGGACATTTATGGTCCCCAGAGGGCGAACCCTACTGGCGTTGGTGATCTGCTGACCTTTCCTCTTGTGCCACCACGTGGCCAATATTCTGGGTTTATAGTGAAGTGTCTTGACAGCTCTTAGAAAGATTGACATGACATCTGGGACACACATTCAAGCCCCATTAAGGATAAACTATAATCACCTTGTCAACCCCTTAACGCATAGCGCCATCATCAGGACAAAACTTATCTAGTCGCTTGGTTTATGATAAAAAATGTACAAAACTATTGAAAAGCCTCAGCTGTGGGCTTGTTCTGTGTTTAATTCTAATCAGCTAATGCTGGGGGATGTGAGACTGAGCTAAGATGATGAAAATGGTAAAAGTTATTGCATCGTCATTGTGAGCATGTTAATATGCAGTATTAACATTTAAACCAAAGCACCTCTGTTCCTAAGTGTAGCTGCACACAGCCACTAGCATGGCTGTACATTTTAAATTCATTATCTTGGCTTTTTAAATTCCAGAACTTAAAATAAAGCGATGGCAGAGGTAAAACTGCTGGCTTACACTGTTGTCACACTGATTTTCTTTGCCATCAGCCTGAGCTGTATTTTTGCTAATTAGCCAATGTTAGCATGCTAGCACGGTGAATATGATGACCATTACACCTGCTATCATCGGTATGTCAACATTGTCATACTGCTGTGCCCAAATACAGCCTTACAGAGCTGCTAGCATGGCTGGAGACTCGTACTCCTGTTAGCACAAAGTAAAAGGAGAGATAGACTGTGAGTTCCTCTTTGTCCTTGAGTTTGAAACATTTAATTTTTCTCCCCATATCTGCCAAACCCTCTAGCTGAGCGGCAAAACAGGTCCCTTTTTCCTCAACTATTTTCTTTCTAGGCCTGCCGTGTTCCCCGAAAGGGAACAAAAATCCGATATGGATAAATGAGGAAAGAAGTAAAGATAGAGACAGATGTAGACAGAGAGATGGATAGAAGACGGAGAGTGAGGTGAAAGGGGAAATGGAAAGATGGATAGAGAGATGGATGCATGATTAGGTGGGAGGGTGGGGAGGTAGTGGCATCTATAAATAGGTGAATGAATGGATACATGGCTGGTTGCTGGCTGAATGAATGGATGGATGGATGAATGGATGGATAGCAAGAGATGAAAAGCCTTGAGGTGAGAAGAGATATTAAAAGATGAATGAATACAGAGCAGTTACCTCTCTGCACTTCTCCATTTTCTTTCCTTTCCTCCAGCTCCTCTCCTCTTCTCTCTCTACCAGTGTCTCTTTCCCACATTCTCTCTCTCTCTCTCTCTCTCTTATTCTGACCAGATGAGTAATAGCTGTGCTGTGGCTTGACTGATTAATGCACTCGGAGAGCCCAGGGAGGTGGAGCACAACAAACAGACAGAGGAGGGAGAAAAAAGAGCGAGAAGGAACGATTGGAGAGAGAAGAAAGTGAGAGAATCAGACTGTGTTAGTGTGTGTGTGTGTGTGTGTGTGTGTGTGTGTGTCCGTCCATGTAGTAGGAACCCCAGTGGTGCCATTCTGAAGCCGCATCAAGTGGTTTGATTCACAGAGGGAGGTACACCTCCCCTCATCAGTGGAAGTGTTCTCTCTTTTCCAGTTTAGAACAATCATGCTCACTCATATTGTATGACCAATCAGCCAACAGTGGGAGACCTGCGGGTGGATGTATGGAGAGACACACAAGGAGAGAAACTGATGAAAGAAAAAAGAGACAGAGGAAAGGTAAGACAAAGTGAGAGGGAAGTTACTGTAGTTTTTCACTCTTGAGTTGATGAGGTCCAAGTTAACATTAGAAGTGATTGCAGGGCACATGCTCCCTCACAATCCCCCCCCCCCCCCCCCCCCCCCCCCCCTCCATCCCCACCCCCCATCTCTTTTCGCTCTAATGGCTTTTCTCTGTCTTTGTGCTGTGTACTCGTCTTAATGACGCAGTAATGATGCATCAACCTGAGCTTTAACATAGAATCTTGGAATCAACCATGTGCAGCCCTTAAGGTTACACAAACTAAGGAATAATGAGCCATGACCAAGATTTATACTTCACAATTAGTTAGCCAACTGCAAACATAGTGTAGCCTACAAATCCAGAATCCAGCATCCAGCAAGTTGTTTTCCTCTAAATCGAGTCTTAGAATCACTTACAAGAGAAAAGCATCATACGGATGTTACATAGCCTTTGTTTGTAACTTGTCAACTTTTACACGTTTATGGTGATTACAAATGTTGTTGTTTTTTGACATTTATTCATTCATGTTGCTCGTAATAAGACGGTAATAATCAACTCATACGCAAGGAAATATGAGTGACTTCCTACTTGCTCATACAAATGTCATTCATACCAAATTATTAACTGAAACGGCTCTTCAAGACTTTTCAAATATTACTTATAGTTCAAAGTTTACTGCAAAGCATTTGTGATGTTCATAAAAAAATGTGAGCGTCAGTTTACAGCCATTTCTTTTGTAAAGTTTTTAGTTCCACCACTATGGTGCAGTTACAAGTGTGAGGACTCTCACTACCTTAGAATACAAGTCAAGGTTTGATTTGCACAGTAAGAACAGTTGAGTAACTTACAAAATTTCCAACATAAACGATATGCAGCAATGCGCATTGTTCCGGTAGACAACAGATGGACAGCACCTTTTGGAGGGCGTTGGAAAAAACAAGCAAACAGTCAGACTGAACAACAGGCTGGCAAAATAAAATATGCACGATGATATGCTGCTATGGTGATGTTGTGTTGTTTACAAAAAAATCTGTAAAATACATTACATAAGATTCTCATATTCACTGCCTTACTATGATATAATATAGCATTATACAGCGTATTAGAGCTACGTAACATATGGTTATGAATTCTGTGGTGAAGGATGACAAAAGGTTAAAATATTCCAACTTTGGTCGGCAGCAAAATGTCGACTGTTAGCATTGTCGGTATTCTCTGCTTGCCTCACCTGATTTTACCATCCTGCTCTCGTCCACTAAAGTGGTGTCTGGTTGCTGGCTACTGTCACCCAGAATCCGTATGAACACAATAGAAATCTTGCCCACAAAGACTTTAATTTCCTGCAATTGGTTCACTTTCTTCAACCTGAAAAAACCTCCTTTAAAAGGGCAACACCAAACCTTTACCAATCAAAGTTTGGGATGTGAGAGGTGATTTGGAGGTCTGTAAACATCTACATTACTGCCCGTAATGTGTTAAGAGGAATGTGCGCTACAGTAGTTCTGCCCACTCTTGCACAAAAAAGGCAAAAAAAAAAAAAGCCAGACCACTTTTTACAGCAAGTTCTATAATACCAGACTTAATAAGTGTGATAACAAAATAATAATCTCAAAAGTAAAAAGTCAACAACCATCAGCACACGATAACCTTTGCCTTGTGGTAGCTGGCGGGCATTTAGTGCAGCAACTGGAGGTGAGTGAGGAGGCAAGAGTTTAGTATCTTGCTTAAGGCCACACTGACAGGATGATTGTTGATTTACATTTTAGAGAATACATCGGGAGACAAGTAAAAACCAAAGTGTAGCACATTTCTAAATGGCTTGGGGAAGCTATTCTAATCAAACCTCACTGTACCTTTACTGTTTTTTTTTTCTTATAATACTTACATCTGCACCTCATTAATACACTATGTATGTGTGCAGGTACTGGGCTTACCTTTTGAAGTGAAATTTACGATTGGTGTTGCGTCTTGATGAGGTAACTGTCATTTGCTTCCTGTGGTATTGTGACAACACCTAGAGAGTCCAGTGAGAGTATGTTCTTCGATTTCAGTTTGAATTAAACCTGATGTGTGAGGAACATTTGGTGAGTTTTACAGCATGCGCCTCAAAAACTCCTGTGTCACGGCAAAACATTGCATTCAACGATTAGATCGTTTGGATTGGATTAACCTCCTCAGGTTATCTTGCTAATTTACCACCTCTTTAAAGTACAACAACATTTCACATATAATTCAAAATATCTGACTTCCAGTTGGGTTTAGGTAAGTCTGAAATTGGTCCAGTTGCCTGCTGAATGACGTACATCTGTATGAAACATAGCGTGAGAGCCACTTTATTGAAATTTTGCCACATCCATCTCCAAGATCCATAAGTTTTATGAGTTTTTGATCGCTGTTAGGCCCTCAAAAATGGGATTACTTCGTAGAATGATAATAATTCTTATAATTAATAAAAACAATAGGCCCTCACCCACTGTGCTTGGGCTCTAATAATCCTGTGAATTACAATAGGTCCTCTGAGAGTGTGCCACTGCTGTTGGGGCCCTAATTAGATGAAAAGCTTTTGTTTGTTAAATGACGAACAAAAGATCGTGCATTTTAGATGAACATAATTAAAAAGGCAATGATTGTCTAACATCACCTTACATTTTCAGATTTTCACATCCAAAATAGAAAAAAAAAATCTCTTTGTCTTTGAATGGGTAGTAACTTTGCAAGTTATTGCTGCTTTCACAGTGATATCTCACTTTGAGGAAGAAAGTGATGGATGAGGATAAAGAAGAGTGAGGAAATGTCAAAACTGTAATGTTGTGCTGCGTGATAAAGACTCACTGGAGTTGAGCAGATTATCTAAAAAGACAGTTGTATGTGTGTGTGTGTGTGTGAGTGTCAGAGTGTGTGTGTGTGTGTGGGTGTGTGTGGGTCCTGTGGTTGCAGAGGCAGCTGTGGGTCTCGTGTTTTGAAAAATCATTCTTTTTTTTTTTGTAGCCTTAGTTTTTTGTAATCCCTCTGCTTATTGATCTCCCCCACCTTTCTGTCTTTCACCCTCTTTGACCAGAGGACTTTGTTTCACATGTGCTGGTTTTACTCAGAGCATATTTTTTAACTGTTAATCTTCATTCTCCAACCCCACAGATTCACCACCACACAAAAATGTTTTATTCACTGTTTCATAGGCTGTCATGATGTTTTGAACCACTTGGTGGCACTGTGGTATTTTGAGTCAGACAATAAGCAATTTTATATTTTCTCCCCCTTTTTTTCCTCCTTTTTTTACTTTTAATGAAGAGACACAAAATTAGTGGAAGGTGTGAGATGGACAAGAAAAAAGAAGGGAGTGAAGATGAAAGGGAAACTGAGGTGGTGTGAGGAGGGATGGAAAAATAGAGGAATGAGGAGCTCTGACATCCACGGACATCTTCTAACCCTCATTTCCATGCCTATGCCACATAGCCTATTTTACAGTGCAAGGAATGCTGAAACCAGGGGTGATATAACATAACAGCAGCACATAACCATGACTACCCGCTGCTTTCAAAATGCCAAGTCTCTAATAAGAGCATGTACTAAAGTTCCCTTTTATGGCAGACATAGCAGATATTCAGATGCAGTCCTCTGCAATTAGTTGTCATTCCTTCTGTGTCTCAAATCCTAAGAGATTGAAAATGGTGATAATGATTCTCCATTAATACTTAAAATGTTCGTGATCAGTGAGCAGGATTTCATTAAAAAAAAAAAAAAAAAAGAGTTTCACATTATTTTCTTTATTTATCTGTGGGAAGCTGAGTGAAGACACCCTCTCTTGTTAAGCAAAACACAACCCCAAACTCACAAGTTGCATAAATGTTCCACTCATATTCAAACCCATTCACATCCATCAACACTGAATTACCATTACTTACAATACTACAACTACTTCTAATAATAATGATAATAATAATAGTGACCACTTCACTCTCAGCTGCAAACTACCCCAATGCGCGCTGGAGATCATGGTCTGAAAAAGGCAACAGAACCACATCGTCCGCAAAAAGCAGAAATGCAATTTTAAGGTTCAAAAGCTGGACTCAAGAGCTTCCTTTCCAGCACCCTGCAGTGAACTTTCCCGGGGAGGCCGAGCAGTGTGAAGGCTAAAACCCACCAGGGGCGTCTGTGTCCGGCAGCTCCGAGCTGATCTCGCCCACTCCAGTCAATGCTTTAAAACTTACCAGAAGTGCTGCGGTGCATCCCAGAGGCGGCTCGGCGCTCCTCTAAAGAGGAGCCTGGTCTATTTTTGATGGAAGCAAGTGGCACAGAACAGATGAGGTGTGCAGGAAATGCAAACTTTCAATCGTATATTCCCCCACCACATCAATGTTATTTTATAATCAGTGGCACCCTGCCAGACCGGTCGGAGGGGTTTTTCATACCGTGAATGACGATATGTGGAAAAACACTTTTACTTTAACCCACTGTCTGTAGGCTGCAGCACAAACAAATTGCAAATACATACAATAAACACATTTAAACCACACAAAACCAACAAAATCTGAGCAAGTCAATAACCAGACAGGCAAAATGCTCTGCGTCTGAAACAATTCTGAAACGCTCCTGGTGCTTTAAGTTGCACTGAGGACGGAGCAAAACCCAACCTCAGCTGGAACGAGACATAGACGTGCCCTGTGGATTTTCAGGGTGATACCACGATGATTGGTGCACACGCTTCAGGCCCTCTTTTTGAAAACAGGAACCACCACCCTACTCCATAGTTACTGTCCCTGACCTCCACACAACAGTTAGCCGAGACAGTCCAACAATGTCCAGAGCCTTCAGCATCTCAGGAGGAATGTCATCCACACTTGGCACCTTGCCACTAAAGAGCTTTTTAACTACTTTGAAGACCTCTGCGATTGATATGGGTAAGGCTTCTGCCGAATCTTTAGACTCTGCTTCTTCCACAGAGGACACGTTGGTTGGTTTAGGAGTTCTTCAGAGTGTTCTTTCCACTGCCCAACCACATCCCCACTTCTTTTCCCCTGCTGAACACAACCTGGGCCAGGCCGTGCTTTTCCTTCATGGAACACAGAACGTTTTGCCATAACTTCCTTGGGGCCTGTGAAAGTCCTTGTGCACCTTTGAGTGGTTCAAGATAATCAGTTAACAGCTCTGGTCCTCACTTCAAGAAAATCCTGCTACTCTCTGAACGGCTGTTTGGCACATAAGCAAACACTACAGTCACAGCATTGCCTCAAGCAGAGAGGGGACCCTTTTGTTAACTGGGGAGATCTCCATCACAGCAGCTGGGATCTTGTGAGTATCCCCAGATCCACATGCTCCCTCTCACATGTGGGAAACTTTAGAAAAGGAGAGAGTCCAGTCCCTGTTCAGGAGTTTGATTCCAGAACTGATGCTGTGCGTAGAGGTGAGCTCAACCATATCCACTAGATAACACTGAAGCTAGGGAGCTCTGGGACAAAATCATGCTAAATAATTCCCAGGGGATTTTTTTTTTATCTCTCTGCACTGTTGGGTTAAAAACAGAAATGATCATTACAATTCTTGATCATTATCAACTGACACATTTTACTGCATTTTATTGCAAAGTAACAGCAAAACTATAGGAGATCTCACTGGCATCATTTCAAAAGAACAGCTGTCAGCACAGCAAACAAATCTCAAAAATGCTGGTTTAGCCTTTGGCTAAATGCTGTTTCAAGAAAGACACCACATCAAGATAAAAACAGTTGTTGGGGCATGAACTTGACCATCTGAGAGGGAGGAGGGCGGGACGAGGACTTTGCTGACTGAGGAGAAAAAGTTATGTACTGGAGCTTGTAGATTAATGATTGAAGAGCCACAATGGCCGGACCCACTAAATTTCTCTGGCTGTGGAGGACAGCTTGAGGTTTAATGCTCTCTTAAAATAATATCTTCTATTGCCCGATAATATATAAAACTGTCAGATTTGGTTATAGTATGTGATACTGGTATATTTTGGAAGGCTCTATATTATATAGGCTTCTTAGGCACTAAAATGATTTGTCTCATAAACTGCATTAACCGGTTCAAAGATTACACTTTAATCAAGTTGAACGCAACAGATTTTTTAAACAGATGCAAAATAATACAGTATGTAAAGCACAATGGCATGTCTGTGTTATTATGCAGTCAGCACAACAGTGCGAGGATGCACATTTATGGCAGCATTTGCCTTCTTTGTCCACAGTGTTAAATAGAAATTGATTTGCTGTTATTCATGTGAATTGAAAAGCCATGTGCAGTTGCAATGTGGGAGTTGTGGACAACATTTCTCTGACAACAATGCAGGCATGGAATACTCTTTAATGAACTATTGGTGATCCCTATAGTTTTAGATTTGCAGTTTTAGATTTGTAGTAGTTACAGAAATGATTTGTTTTAAATTTAAAACTTGTGGTTTTGGTAATGTGTGTATGACTTACCAAAAAGCGCCATAATAACTTGCACAGGTTTAGGTTAGTGTGAGAAGTCTAGACTGAAACGACACGACTGAACTTTCTCATGACCGACACAGCTCACTTGCTAAGATGTGATTATTGCTATTAAAGATACACTCTTCAAACAATAACCCAACACTTGCAACCACATGAGCTGCGCTCATCTAATTTATCCGCTTCAATATACATCAATTACATATAAAACAATGATGAATTACATTAGGGCAATGTACACTAGAGCATTAATCATGTGTTAGGCAATCACAGATAATTTATGGCTTCTCCTGTGTTGCTAAATGATCTTTCTCCTGTCCCTGATTGATCCATTATTTGGTCGTAAGCAGAAACATGTTTGCCACATCAATCAAATGATTAATCGCAAATAATTGCCTTGACAGCTGAATATAATATACTGTGTGTGTGGGGTTATGTGGGGTGCAATAGAAAGGCGAATAGGGTTGGTTGCTTCTGTAGTTTGCTCTCGACCCTCACGTACACAACTTTGTATATCTACTATCTACTATAACTATCGCTGCTATTGTCTGTAGTATGAACTCAGTCACAGTGACAGTATTTCTTTGTGATGTTGCAAACTGAGTGATCATAGAACTGTCATGCTGTTTTAAAACGGCACCTCTCAACATTTTTGTGGTGTTTTGAATGGTCACTTATAATGATAATAACAATAATAATAAAAAGGGATGGCATGGAGTGACAAACCCACAAAGAATTATCACCCAAGTTTTTCAGCATCTATCAGGTCAGCCTGCAACGTTGCCGGTTATGTGGGTTCGTTCCTTCTTGTCAACCTTGTTTCCAGGAGCAGTTTTCAGCTCAAAAGCTTATTATTTTGTTAATTATTTTTCAAGCTGCTATCATATTATCACTATGAATCCAAATCTACCTCTGCTTTCAAAAACTTGGAAACTGAAGTGTCCACAACTTTGTGAGTCAAGGTGAATCATTTAGTACAAAAATGACAATGACAATGTGAACCAGTGGTTGGCCGTTTGGTACGCGCTCGCAACTCACAACTGAAAAATATTGGTGGCTCTTTTCAGAGGAGTTTAGGTGGCGATAAGTCACATGCAGCATGTGGCTGCTAAAGAGACAAAGCTGAAAGGAAAGTGAATATTGGATGGTGTGCCAGCCAGAAATAAAAAAAAAATAATAAAAGAAATTACTCCTATAAATCAATAATTCATTTGAGCATTTTGGTGTTAACATTAAATCAAGTGAGCTGCTCATGATGCTGAATGAAAGGTCTACACACATTTTCAGTATCTTTTGATTTAGACTAGACCAATCTGCAGTACAGAGGGGCTAACTGGAGGTTAGCCAGCTCGGGCAGCTCAAGACACTAGTATGCATGTTGCATGTGTTAAGTCCAGGTGCCAAAATGCTCATTCTTGAAAGCCAAAGGAGAGTTTTAAACAGCTTTATTACATGAGAGTGGGGGGGGCTTGACGTGGAGATTCCAAGCAGTGAAAAACGGGGGGGGGGCAGGCGGCTGGAGGCACAGGGGCAGGTAGAGGCTGGAGATCTGGGAATCCTAACAGTGCGTGGAGCAAAGAGATGATGAGGATCCAGAGTGTAGTGTGCGTAGCTGCTAAGGCTGGAAGACCTGGAGAACAAGAGAGCAAAGTTAAGTATCACATGGAAACACAGTGAAACTAGAGGTTTGGCTGTAGCGTCTGTACCACTGACAGACAACTGACCAACTGGCAGTAAGTGGAGGTCTGAGCGCACATACTCTGAGAGACACACGGGGAACAAGGGAGGAGGGAGAACAGGAAAACAGAAAGGAGAGAGACTAGATCCGTGCATGTCTATGCCTGGGAAGTTTTTTGGCTTCACCGAGCGACTTTCATAGGGACGAATGGGGCCTCGCCTGGTGCAGCATCAAACAGAAGGCAGTTAGCAAGGGGATGGCTAGCATTTACAGTAGCATCTAAACCCCTATAGTTTTGACAGTATCGACTTCCTGGAGACCAAAACAGAGTTAAGATGTGCGTGTATGTTGAACACATATTGTTAGGTGGCCAGAAACGCAACTTCAGAGAGATGAATGATACAAGCTTAATGTTAAAAATGCAAACATTTGCTCAGCGGTTTAGTTCAACACTTGCAGTAGCCAGGTATATTGTCCTATTCCTCATTTTATTTTGCCCAAGAAATGATTAAAGATTTTCTTTTCCCATTTCTTATTGTGCGTGTGACATTCCTCACATTATTCCTCCTTTGTCACTTCCTTAAACTGTCTGAGAACCTCACAGCAAACATGCTACCTTCCTCCCTTTTCTCCACTGCTTTTCTCTGTTGCCCCCCCCCCTCTGGCTGTCCTCCCTCTCTGCTTCCTTTCTGCACCTGCATGCTTGCCCTCTTCCCGTCTTCTATCCATCCATGTCTGCTAGGCAATTACCACATCCATTCCTCCCCTCCATTGATTTTCTCCTCTCCTTCTGTTCATCTCCTCTCTCCTCCATCCCCTCTCACATTCATCCTCACTTATTCATTTATACCTCACTTTCTCTGGGCTTTCCCTCACTTCATCTGTCCACGTCCTTTGTACAGTCTATGTACACAACAACCACTATCTTTTCATCTCTTCCTCTCGTTGTGTTTCCATTTTTCCCCTCCCACTAGCCCTCCCATCCGTAAACCCGCTAAGCCCCGCTCTACCCCGTGTCTGCTGTGAGGTCTCCGTAGACATTAGCTGTCTCCATTCTGCCTGACTGAGCTAAATTATTCCACAATAAGTCACTGGGCTAATTCACTGGCATAATCACCTCATGCATTTGAAATTTAAATGATTTCATGAGCGCCTGCACCGCTCCCTCATTACAGAATCCCTCTCAAGACTGAAACAAGCAGGTAGAGTCACACAGGAAGGCACAGAACAGCTTTCACCTGTGGGTGCATGCGTATGATGGGATCCTGTAAGTATGAGTTTTGTGCGTATGTGAGTGTCCTCGTTTGCTGTCGGTGTTTGAAATGGACAAGCACGCGTATTCCCGGCATCACAATCCCACCCATCAATCGATCAGTATACTTCCTGATTAACTGGCATTGGCTTCAGCGTTGTTGACTTTTAACCTTCAAGGTCAAGTTCTGACTGCATTATGAAGATGTCTTCCACTGGCCGACGCCCCACAGGCCTCCTGGTGACAGTTTGGCTGCATGCAGACTCGTGGGAGGTGTAGCATTGATTTGTGTGTCAATATGGCGACAGTCACCCAGAAAGCGGGAGACATGTGCGGCACACACACACACACACACACACACACTCACACACACACTCACACAAGCAAGTGGGGTTCACTTTCAAAAAACGATCAAAAAAAGATGAATGCTAGAATGAAGAAAATCACAAAGGACTGGAAGTTAGTGTGGCGATCAATTTAGCACCTGTGTCATGTAGATTTGAGCATTTATGGGAGAGGTCAGCAGAGAAGAACCGAGTAGTGATGTACCCAAAACAAAAAATCTAAAAATATACAAAGAATTGGATTTTACAGGCACAAATACACATTCACACACACACACACACACACTGTCTGCAACACCTAAATCATTAGCCTGAACCGAAATCTATTTTTGCAGGGATATCAAATTTCAGAAGAGCAACCAGAAAGTCAGAGAGCATGAAACCATCAGAGATCAGTTGATAGGCTGAACTGAGGTTGGACTACATTGCCTCCAGCTTCATACTGATGCTGCATTTAACCCCTTTATATCTGTGTTTGCCAAAAAAAGTACAAAATCTTTGAACACTGAACCTTTAACCCAGACTAAGAAACACTGTTCAGTGTTAAAACCGAAATTTCCCCAACTGATGAGGATTTTGTGTGTATATTGGATTCACACTGCCTTGTCCTGTATGGTGTCCAATAACTGTGCTGTATAATTTCCCACTGGAATGTGCTTCTCCTGACAACTACTTGTTCAGCGTACTCCTTTGTTTGCCCTGTGCAGGTCCCTTTTTGTAGTATCTGTGCCTCTCATTAGATTTCAGTCAGAGGTAATTTATTGCTGATGTTTTTCAGCCAGTGCTCAAAACCTCCACCATCACTCACTGTTCACTTTCCAGAACCACGGCAGCTAATATCATTTAAAAATACTGGAAAAAAAAAAAAAAACCTAATCAACTTTCTGTGATGTCACAATATGTGGTGTGTATTTCTATCACTTCACACTTGCGTATTGACATACTACATGTTAAAAAATTGGCTGATGCTTGCTCGCGCGTTCAATTTTAACTGGCTTTCCGTCTGCCTCTTTCACTAAACATGACATATGTGTGGAACTACAGGATCATTTATAATCCAGTTTAAATTATAATCACTAACAGGTCATGATTTTGTATAATCTCACATTGCAATTAAAGGTACATTAATTCAAATGTAATTCATGTGCAGGTCATAATCTGTTGAAATACCAGACTCTGTTGTGAAGCACAGATATTTTACAGCAGCCTGATGTTGGTTGGTTGTGCATATGTCAATCATAGTACCTACAATGGTAAATGTTCTCTATTTGTATTTTTCATGCACTAGTCATTTCGACTACTCAAAGCACTTTCACATTACTTCATTCATCATCTTCATTCACCCATTCACACATGATTCATACTGGAGGAATCTGAATTGGAAGAGGCTATTGTCACACACACACACACAGCAAGTTGGGGTTCAGTTCGATCTGCCGATCTTCCAATCAATGGATGAGCCACAGCCGCCTAATGGGTCGTTGTGCGTAATGGCATGATGCTTTCGATGTAACAACAGTGGATTGTACACATAAAGTGTATCACACAGTTCTTTCAGCATGCTGTAGGTTATTCAGCCACTAAGACGGTCTGTACACAGTGTAGAATCAAGTGTTGACAACACACAATGGTAAGAATTGTCCATTAATCCACAGCCCAGCTTCACATTCTTGCTATTACTGTATTCACTTATTTTTGAAACCCCTTT
The DNA here is from genome assembly GCF_042242105.1 of Pempheris klunzingeri. Taxonomy (NCBI): domain Eukaryota; kingdom Metazoa; phylum Chordata; class Actinopteri; order Acropomatiformes; family Pempheridae; genus Pempheris; species Pempheris klunzingeri. The sequence continues at coordinate 24,385,597 of NC_092014.1, read as the reverse complement.
CTTTTCGTAGAGAACCGAATTTATTTCAGGACTATGTTTCTATCTTGTTTTCAGATTCCTCTGCTGAATGAAAGTTAACCTTAGTTGCTGTTGTACATGTGCAAGTTAAGAAGTCACAAATAGTCTGCAGTCAGCCATGACCCAAGGTACAAATACATGGAAATTATGCAAGTGTAAGGTGAACAACTGAAACCTCTATCTCTGGTATGCTTTGCATTGCTGAGCATACCAGAAATAGAATTATCCTGTTCATCAAGTGATCCTGTGCTGTGTCGAAAACAATGGATTTCGGTTATGTGGGTTTGTGCTCTGTGCCAGCTAATTCCTTGGACCCTAATGGCAAGTTGGAGTTAGCATGGAAGTAACACAAGTGTCAAAAGTAAGCTTGCAACATACTTTTAAGTGTCTTTTTGATAACATGGACATGATTATTAGCTTGTAATGGCTACATATCCATATCCATATATCCATCAAGTCGTGCAACCATTTTTCTAAGATTCATTAATTCCACCATGGAGATGGTTTCATTCCCACTTGTTACAGGAAAAAGTACTGGCCCAATTGTAATGACACATGGTGGAAACATGTATCATGGGTAATGACATACACATTTATCTTTTTTATTTATCCTTTTTTATTCAAGAAATATTCCCTTTTAATAACTAAGCCTTTACAATATGGTAACATTGAGGTAACTGAAAGCATTTGGTGAATGTGAGTGAAATAACCAGGTCATGGTCATGGTAAAGTAAGATTAGAGTATGGTTCATTGCTGGCAACTAGACACATCAAAGGTAATTTCCACCATTGCACCTCTGCTATTACCTTGGCACCATTCACTTGCTTGGCAGGATAACTGCACCAGTTCAGGCAGTGAGTAGTTCAAGGTGAGGAAAATGCTTGAATGCCATTGTCCTACACAGTCAGTAACTGTTGTGTTATAAAGAAGGAGTCATGTGTGCATTCAAATGACGGCAAGATAGGGGAAGCCTGGATTCCATTGGTTACAAGGCAAAAACATCACTGAAAATCACACAACCCAACTTTACATAAATCTCTCACATAGAAAAAAAAAAAAAAAGAATATATATATATATATATATATATATATATATAGCTATCCACTTTTAGTCCATACCTCCAGCCACATCCAATGCACACAGAATCATTTTCATACAACCCCTAAGTGAATCTGGCTGCAAGTGTGCTACAAAGTTGAGAACTTAATGTTTTTCTTCTGAATCTGTCGCTAGATTTCTGGGCATCTGAGTGACAGCTTGCGTCAGAGGTATTGTCATTCCAACCTATTAGTCTGTCAAGACTCGAAGGCAGTTGTTTCAACCTCGACACCATTACTGATCGTCATGAAAAACAGTGGCTGCTTCGCTAATAATTCATCTTGTACTGTGGTGCAGAGCCAAATATGGTTATATTTTATATTACGGCCTTTTATGTAGTTGTGTGTATATATATATATATATATATATATATATATATATATATATATATATATATATATATATATATATATATATATATG